>NC_031773.1:67701736-67722556 GCF_001522545.3 Parus major | reverse complement strand
TTCTCTTCTCTTTTCTCTTCTTTTCCCCTCTCTTCTCTCTCTTGTCTCTTCTCTCCTCTTTTCTTCTCCCAGGTTAAATAAATCCTGATTTCCCAATCACATCACTTCCCTGGCCTTCTCCCAACCTGAGGCATACAGAAGTGCCTGCCCTTCCTCTGCCTGCAGGACAAAGTCTCAAGAGACAGATTTTCTTCAAGATTTCTCTGTCAGTAAAGGCTGCTCATTTTTTCTGCCACGTCTCCCCCCACCACAAACATAAATCAGGATATCCAGCTCAGTGTCTCCAGCTCCACTTGCTAGCCCAAATTTCTAAGTGATATCTTTAAGTACTTAAAATTCAGCTGACCTTAATGTTGCTTTTCTTTTTGTGCTGATAGGCAGGAGAGGAGCTATTTCCTGCAGATGGAAACGGCATGATCATTCCCAGCGATACAGATTTTCTGGCTACGTGGGAGGTACATTCATTTACAGGCCAAAAATATCTTGCTAGTTTGAAATAACAGCCTGAAAACTCTAACCTTTCCACTGTGGGAATTGTTCTGAGAGAATTTCTAACAAAAAGTATTTGAGATTGCTGATTTCTCTGTGTCCTTGGGCTCCTTTTTGTGTCACTGTGCCAAAATTTAGGTATTTTTATGTCTACTGCTTATTAAACTGGCTGGGTTGTCATGACAAGAGGAAATCTTTGACTGTCTGTGGACCCTGCAGTGGCTTGAGCTAGAAAATGCTGTCACTCTCATCCCTACCCTGCTGTCTGGGCAATTTTTGCTGCCTTTAGTTGTAGCCATGCTCATCTCTTGTTGCACCTGAGCCATCCAGACCCCAGGAAAGCCAACATTCCTGTGCCAATAAACCAGAGCCCCCCAATTTCTGTCTCTAGAAGGCAGTGGGACTTGGCCAAAGTCCTTTGCTAAGCTCTGTGTGCAGCACACACAACACTTGAGCACGAGTTCAAATTCCTGCTTGGCCAAGAGTTTGGGCTTCCTTTCCCTTCCACTCCCACCGTGTGCTCAGCACAGCCAGGCCAAAAGCAGGTAAGAAACTCACCAGAGTCAGAAGAATTCACTGATGCTTTTTGCTTTCTCTCAGCTGAAGAATAAAGCACATTTTTGTTGTTCATTTGAAGGTAAAAAGTGGACATTTCAGGCTGCTGCTTATGACAACTTCAAATGAAAATTATTTCTGCTTTGGAACAAGGGTATCTCCTGCTCTAAAGGCTGGTAGTAGATGATTTTCCCCTGTTTGTTTTCTGCTGGATGTGACGATCTAATTAAAGCTGTCTGGCTGTTTTATTGCTCATTAGTGTGAAAGAAAATAGGTGATGGAGGGGGAACATAGTGCTGCTTATCCTATAATCCAACTGCTAAATGGTACATCTCTCTTGGGAAATTAATCAGTGTTGATCAACAGTATCCATCCTGTTCCAGCTGTCTCCTAACAGCTCCTTGTTGAGCTGCCCTGTTCCAAAGAAGTTGCTTTTTATTATGGATGATTATTTGGTTAGCTGAGGAATTACCCCAAAAGAATCTCTTTCATCTATGTTAAGATCTGCCTGGGGATAGTATTTCAAAATAGTCATATTTTACTGTAATAATAATATTATTACAGGAGGAATTATGTGAATATTGCTGTTCTCTATCTGTATGGGGACACATGATGTGAGATCCTGAGTCTGACCAGAGCACCACTGTTCATGTTCTGTTCTCACAGCACAAGAGCAGTCCAGCCAGGAAGATTTTTACCACTCAAATGGGCATTTTTCCCATATAAAAATGAAAGAACTTAACAGGAAGTGTGGTTCTGTGGTGTTTCTAGGCTATGGAAGAGCTCGTGGATTTGGGAATGGTGAAGGCTATTGGAGTCTCCAACTTCAACCGCAAACAGATCGATCGGCTCCTGAGCAAACCTGGCTTAAGACACAAACCTGCAAATAATCAGGTAAATTGTCCTCCAGCTCCTCTGTATCGACATCATAACTGTCTGGGGTTTGCACTGGATGTAAACTCTCTTAAAAGTGCCTCAAAAAACTCCCAGTTTCAAAAAGAACCACCTTTTCAAAGCTCATGTGGCACTTGTTAGGTCACCACAGTGATTCTAAACCTTGAAGTACCTTCTGAGAGCTGAAAGATAATTTAATTAATTTTTTTTTTTTTTTTGAGATTGAGAGCCACCCCTATCTTCCTCAGGAAGAGCTGATAAAGTTTTGCCAATCCAAAGGGATCTCTGTCACTGCATATTGTCCCCTTGGAGCACCCAACTGGCCAGGGTAAGAATGTTTTGTGAGATTTCTTTCTTAAATGTAGATTGGAGTCAGTGAAGTAAACCAGGCTTAGGATGTGGATAAAACCTCAGAGTAAAACTCCTGTAATTAGGAAAAGATCTACTAATTCATTAAAAATCACACCCACAGAAACCTCACACTTATTGTGATATTCAGTTCACTACAGTTCTGTATTTTGAAGAAAAACAAGCAATTGGTTGATGAAAGCAGAAAAGAGAATTTTTTACTGAGCTTTTGTGAGCTTATTGAATATGTAGGAGAATTTCTGAACTAAAAAAAAAATCCACCCACAACAAACCAAACAAAAAACCAAAGCAGCAGATGCTTATGAAAATAGCAACTTTGCAGTCCTGCTGAGACAAAGGGATTCAGTTTTTAAATGGACAAGCTGCAGAAATTTTGCTTTTACTCCCATCTTCATGGCTTTCTCTGACCCAGGACAGGACATTTGCCAGAACAGCTGTGCTTGTAAAGGACAAAATTAAATTCTTGGGATGTGGATCAAAGAAATTCCCAGGCTGATCTCAGGCTGGATATAAATGTGTTATAGTGACCTGTTTTTACTAGAAACTACAGGCTCCTTCTCCTGTGCTCAACATGTTAGACAAGGAAAGAATGAAGGCAGGAACTGAAGTAACAAGATGTTAAATTGAAGTCTGCAAGGCTATGCTTTTTAATCACTTAAATAATATTCTTATGATAGAGGACTTGAGGGAGAAGACAATGGGTCATTCAACTACTGAAGCCTGGATATTTTTATTTTCACAGGTCCAAGCCTGACCACATTTCCCTTTTTGATGATCCTCAAATTAAGGAAATTGCACTCAAACACAACAAAACCCCAGCTCAGGTTAACACTGATCAGAATTATTTTCCCTGCTTTATTCTTCCTACTTGTGCTAAAGTAACTATTTACAGAGGTATTGTGGAATAGTAATATGGAATTCCAGCTGTATCTTATACACAGTTTATTGCATTAGAAAAAAATTCTCTCTACCTTAGTTTTAGTGATGGACAGAAGGTTTCCAGTGGCTTTGGGCTTTACCTGGAATAGGTGTTGTTTTTTTTACTGGCTGCATTTCCACACTGCATCCCTGCCAATCCTGAACTCTTGCTCAATCCACTCCTTTGTTGTCATCTCAGCTTCACATATGGATAAGGAATTAATGAGCTCATGTAGTAATTAGGAGGGGTTTAGCTAGTGCTGTGAGCCCTCTCTGATTACCAGTAGAGCAGCAATGTGTAACCATGCAGGCACCTTTGGTTTTCAGCTTTCAGAAGACAGGCAGCACTTCTCTGTAAATTCCCTTTGTGTTCCTGCAGGTGCTTATCCGGCTCCAGATTCAAAGAAATGTGAGTGTAATTCCCAAATCTGTCACTCCACAGCGTATTGAAGAGAATTTCAAGGTAAGAAGGCACCTTACAGAGTGATTAAACTACACAGGAGAAAACCTCCATTCTATCAGGGGTACAAACCACCCACTTTCAAATGCAGAACTGTAAAACTTCATCAGATACCACACAGATTATTATTTTATGAATGCAAAAAGTCACTTTGAAAGTAAGGAGCCATCAGACCACATCAGGTAAGAGCCAAACTCTTGCACCTTGTGGTACAATGGTGATGCAGGCAGACCCCACCAGCACTGTAACCTTCACACATTTATTCTTTGCTCTCCCTGCATGGGTGCCTGCTGCACAGCTCCTAGTGCTTCAGCCTGCTTTTGGTATTCTTTCTGCAAAGAAACTTCCTCATCCCACTGCAAACTGAAGTAACCCATCTGTTTGGGACCTTGATGCAGGTGTTTGACTTTGAACTGACTAAAGAGGAGATGGAGACCCTCCTTGGTTTCAAGAAGCGCTATCGCATCTGTGCATTAAGCGAGTGAGTATCTCCTCCTCCTCCTCCTGGCTTTATGAGGATTGGATCACCACTGGATATTTGATAGCCCCACTTCAAAATAAAAACAGAGGGGGCCTTAGCCAACACCTGGTTGTATCTGCTGGACTCTCACACTTGGGTCTATTAGAGCATTGCCCAGCCTGTACAGGTTGGGAACACTGGGATTTCTGCAGGCACAATGTTCTTAAGATATCCTGTACTGGATGCATACCAAACTGCTGCCTGAAAATCAAAATCAGCTGGAAATTCCAAAATAAATAAGCAGCCACTTCCCCCACCCCCCATTTTCTTTGGCTCCTTTACACAAGGGACAGTCAGAGTAAATAAACTCCATTTTAAGAATGAGAGTTGTAAGTTTTTTTGTGAAGGGAAGAGCTGTGCCTATGTACTCCTGCCAACGTTATTAAGGCAGTGCCTAGATAACAGAATGGTTACAGACTCACCAAAATCTTAAATTGATTCAGTTTTCCCAGGTTACCCACTTCTCTGTCAGCATCCTGGGCACTTGGGAGTTCCCAAAGAGAGAGGTTTAATATCTCTGGGATCTGTGGCAATTTCAGCTGAGCAAAAGATACATTATCCTTTGAGAAGGAGGTCACTGATACATGCAAAAGTTACAGAGAATTCACTTCCCCTGCCCTGGGTACACTAAGCAGACATATTTTATTTAATGTAGCTCAGTTTGAGTTCTTTTACCAGGGGGAAAAAAAATTTCCCTTTAAACTATAAAGTGTTTTAATTGTGCTCTCCTTTTCTAGATGCAAAAATCACAAGGACTATCCTTTTTTTGAAGACTGACACAGGCATCAGCTTCAGATCCTCCAGGGATCCAGACCATATATTGTTATTTCAAGCAATCTGCAATACTCTGTGTATTAATTCATGATAGAAATGGGAATATGTATTAAAAAATGGGAGATGGTAACTCTCAGGCATTCTTAAGGGTCACCTTTGAACATGGATACATTTGCTTCCCTTTTTATTAACCAGTTGTATCAGCTCTTTATCTGCTCTTGTAACAGTTTTCAGCTGCAGCAAAATATATATTCTCTCTTAATTTAGCAATGATAATGAAGTTTAATAAACCCATGGACTGGGATTAGGGAAAAGCAGTGTGTCATAACTATGTATCCTGGCAAAGCTTAGAGAAAATTTAAATTCTCTGATTAGTTATACTTTTGGACAAAAGGTCAATACACACACTGCCTTTTAATTATCAGTACAAGACAATCCATTTAACATCAGAAGATCTTAATGACATGACATGCTGAGTTCAGTAATTTCAGTGTAACAGACTGAAGCTCTTTAGAGGACACTGCTGAATTACAGTTCAGGAGCTCTTAATGAGGTTTCTTATTTATGAACTGCTAAAAACTAATAAACTACTAGGAGATTTGTATTTGTTTGGTTTATAGTATCTGCAAGAGTATATAAATACTGCCTTTATCAGCAGAATGACTGCAGTTGAGACTGTGAATCTCTCCTAGAAAATCCCAAGTCTGATAAAGGAGACACACAGGAATTATTTTGTTTGGCAACTGTCATATTTAGCAAGCAGAAAAGCTGGGCAGCTTCACAAAAGCCAACAGTAGATTTTCACTCTCCTGTACTGTTCCCTAGGTAGTTCCCTTGTGTTTTGACTCAAAGGATGTCTCTGGATGCTGTTATCTCTAGTTAAAAAAACAAAATAGAAGTCAGTGCTGCTGCAGCCCATGCTGGTGTTTTAATGAGGTGTCTGTTAATCAAGATTTGCTCTTTAACACTTGACTCAAAACTCCTGTAACTTGCTTTAGGCTCTTGCAGCCCAGGGAAAGAACAGTGTGACTCAGCACTGCATGCAGAGAGAAGGACAATTGTGTAATTAAAGTTCAGGACTAGGATACACACTTTATGGATATTCTTTTCCAACTGATTTTCTTTGTAGTTGATTAAGGAAATTATGGCATATCCTTGAGCTACTTCAGACTTTTCCAAGACATTTGACTAACAGGTGCCCCAGAAACAACAGAGCAAATTCCCATCAAATTGGATTTCCTACAGCAACTCCTCTAAAGAAAGAGGTCTGAAAAATCCATTAGGAATTGACACTCAACAGTTATAATGCAGTGATATGACCAGGAAGGTGTCTGTAATGGGAATTCTCTTTTTTCTCCTCCTGAACACTCTACATTTAAAAGGCCAGTTGCAGGATATCATCCTAGATGCAATTAGAAAGTGAACTCTGTGGAAGGTGCTCTGTTCCCAGGTATTTAGCCTGTGGTCACTTGTCAATCTCCAGCAGTAGCAGCAATACCCACTTTGTCTTGAAATATTCTCTACTTCATAGGAATTTTCTAACCACATTCCAATTTAATCACAGCTATCAGACTTGAAGCTATTTACAGGATGTTTATAGACCGTGGTAGGCAGGAAGTCAGACTAGATGATCACAGTAGCCATATAATAGTAAAAAATTCAAAACAAGTTAGAAGCCAGAGATTGTGTGTTTGTTTCAGAGACAATAGATCTTTTTCAGCTGCAGAGACTTTAGTAAAGGTAAAAAGAGAAGAATTTGGGTGGTGTCAGTTACTGGGAAATAAAAAGCCCCCCTGTTTTGCAGCAGAGCCACAGCCCTATTTACAACATGCTTTTCTAGAAGAGAATTGCTGCCTCACAGCAAGCACAGCCCTGAGCCTGCTGCCAGGAGCTGTATGGAAAGGCTCCTAATATCCCAAATTAATTTTCAGTTTCTATCAGCTGTGCAGCAGTGCTCTTCCACCAAACCCAGACATCCATCACTCCTAGTCAGCAGTGACATTCTCTGTGCCAATGAGCCCAGTAAAATGGGAACACCTTAGCTTAGCACTTTGTATCACAACACATTGTCCCATGACTCCAGCTTTTTATTGTGGAGTTCATCCATTCTGGTAGAGTCAAGCCTCATGAAAAGTTCCAAAAGGGCTGGGTGAAAAAAGTAAAATGTTATGTCTGTGTTTCAGAGGGAAAAGTGGATAACACAGGTAAAGAACAACAGGTACAAATCCAAAACTCTTTGCTGATCATTGCTACTCAAGTTTTCCATCTATTGGAATTTCAAGCTCTCTCATATTGAGGTCAGCACTGTTCAAAAGCAAACTGAATGAGAAGCCAAAGACAGTCAGATACAAACCTATTTCATGAACTTTTTGCATGTAATGCTGCACAAGAAGTACTGGTCCTTGCCTTCCTCTGAATCTTAAAAAAAAAGACTTACAGAAGACTAATTAGGATAATCAGTGGCCTAGGAATAATTTCTACAGATGGTAATTAAATAGACTAAGACTTTCCTTGACCTGACACCAGTACAAGAAGCTGTACCAGATGTTTATAAAACCTGGAGCAGCTTACAAAGTGTGACTGGAAATAGACCAGTTGTTATTTCCTCCACAGTAAAAAGCAGTAGAATCAAATTAATTTACCAGCAAATCGGCCCAGAACAAATAAAAGATGGCAATTTCTTCACAAACTGCAAATGTGAAGCATCATTCCCTTTGGAAAATAACAGATTCAGAAGGTAACTGAATAACAGAGTTAACTGATGGCTGTTAAACATAAAAGAACAAACTGCTGTCAGAATATTTAAATAACACTTTGCTGCAATGCTCAATTTATCAATTTTCAGCAACTTATTTTGACCCCAGCTGGAGACAAGATGCTACAAATATGTAGATACTTTGATACAGTTCAGCTTTCTTATGAGCAACTACCAGCTGGCTTGTAATCAGGCCTGTTTCAGTTCAGAAAAGCTTGATTTTGCATTCAGCTTTTTTTTTTTCCTTAAGAATTTAGAAAAAAATATGGAGTTTAGCAGATGTCTAGTGGTCCTGTACCAGGCACTTTAACAAGTTAAAATGGAAGAGCAATGTGGTCTGTTTAAGAGTTTTAAGAGCTGCCTCACATGTAAAATGAACAAGGTTCTGCCAGAATAAGACAGGGCTCTGTACTTTTAAAGAAACCAAGGACAAGGCAGGGAGAGGGATGAAAAATAGTTACTGACAGTTTGTAGATGACACACTAGGGGAGTATTAAGTGACTGAAATGAAAATAATTTGTCCCAAGTTAACTGTTCTGTGCCCCAGCTAAGCAAAAAACTCCAGATTTCTAGTTGTATCCTCAACACAGTGAATACAGATTAAAATCCTAAAACAGGATTTTCTTTTCCCATTTTGAATTTTATAGTTTCCTGTGCCCCAGTTTTCAGAACTCTGAAACAAGTGCAATCCATAGCATCTGTGGAGCCCTGTGAGCTCAGCAAGAGGAGAGGTCCTGTCTCCCTTTTTCCCTGAGGGAATCAAACACCAATTTAAAAAAGTTTCATATATAAAGTGATTCCAGCCAGGCAGGCCTGTGTATTTTGTTCCAATAGCAGAAGTAAAGCTATTTTCTCTCAAAGAACATCAACTGCAACCTGAAACAAACATGCTGTCAGTATATGTGCTGTCCTACCTTCACAGCCAGCAAGATGCCAATTCCAAATACTTCTTGTATTCTCCTCTACTACACAAAAAATCTTGCAAAAACAGTATCTTGCCTTCTCTAATGAGACAATTGCTGATTTTCTCTACCTGTTTTCCCTGATAAATCAGTTCACCATCATTCTTTGCTACCAAGTAAATGGATCTATCCTGTGAGATCCATTTTCTTTTAAACACAAAATAAAAGCCTGCTGATCTGATATCATTTGGAGCAGTGAGTGCAGCTGGAAGTGAAACAAATTTTGTACAAATACTGACTTTACCATTTCCAAGGACATTTTTTTTTCTGTTAGCTGCTCTTAATCTTCCCTGTAGGCTGGAAATCCTCTTCCCAGGGTGTGCTACAGTATCACACGAGCTCAGCTGCTGCAGCAGAGTCCAGAGAATGTCTAGGAAGAGGCCGACAAGGTGGAGCTGAACTACAAGTTCTTAAATTAAGAACACAAAACAAAACACAACCAGCTTTTCATTGGAAGAGCTACAAGCCTGTATTTGTCCTTAAAAATGTCTTTGATCAGAAACCCAGAGATCTGTCAAATCACAATACAAAAACAAATGCTGTGAACAGTTTCAGCAGGAAGAGCTCAGTTAGCAGGAATGCTGAGCTCCGGATATTGAACTCTTTGATCTTTCCACTTTACCTTTCAGGAGATGAAAGGAAATCTCTGCTCTTGTAGGCAGAGGGTATGGCACAAACATGGGGGTACAACAGGCTGTATTTTACTGTAATAATTCCTAGATCAACCTAGACTAAAGGAAGACTGCCTCTTCCTCTATCTTAGCCTTAATTATATCTGCCCTTGGAGAAGCAATCCAAAACCTGGATTGGCTTATCCAGATTTTGGATTAATTAAGGGTGACAGGGTTTCCTGTCACACCCTCCCCAGGCTTTCTGACAGCAGCCTGCTTGCTGTTCAAGCTTGTGCATCATTACCCCTGCACTCAGGTGCTTCTCTGTTTTCCCTCTATTCCCACTCTGACACTTCACCAAGATCCAAGCCCTCTGCTGGCTAAGCTCTACACTGTGTCCCAGAACGACCCTTTCCAAATTCCTTCCCACTAAGTCACCCAGGGAAATACAGAGGGAGCCTGTTACAATGCCACTCCACCCCGAGCGCTCGCTGCTCTCCCTTCTGCTGTGGAGCACTCTGTCTCCAGTAAAATTCCTACTTCCAGAATGGAAAATTTCAGGCACAAACTTTCATAAAGTTACAGTGAAATGAAAATAGAGGAAGCTCACAGAACCTGATGTACTATTTTGGAAACCCTGACCCTCAATGTAACCACTTGCCAGAACACACTTGTCACAAAAATGTTAACTGCAATCAAGTCAACATTGCCTCAAACAGTTTTGTGTCACAGCTCAGACTAAGCAAAGAACATCATCTCTTCTGGCTTTTTTAGACACCTTAGGGCTTTTGTTTATCACATTAGAGATTCCCAAAAACACTTGCAGAGCTGAAGCCTTCTGTACATGCTTTTAAGCCCAGAATTGAAAGTGATTTATAATCAATTTATATTAGAAGAATCAGAATTAGAGGAGCATATTGCCTCAAGTCAGACACTGATTCTCTCTTCCTCATATTTTAAGTTAATTCAATCTTGTCTGTTCAGCCTATTGTAAATTATTGTGACCAAGAACGTGTTGCATGCTAATTCTGGTCTCAGCATTACTGGAAAGATTTTTTAAAATACTTTTAAAATTTTTCTAATAAATATTAACCATTATATTGAGGAAGCAGATTTTTTTTTGTAATTTTCAATTGGTATGACTCATTAGTCAGACTCCTTTTGATCAGAACCAGGAAACAAACCTCCTATTTCACAAATACTTTGATATCAACTTGCTTTCATGTTACATTTTAACCTGGCCAAGTTCATTTTAAGGTTTGCTATACAATTATGGAATCACAATCCTAGATTTCCCATTTAGATTGGTTATGTATTAACAGCCCTGGTGTCTCCCTTCTTCCATCTGTTCAGAGAGAACCCCCTTTCTGCCAGGCCTACACTACCCTCCTCAGATGGGCCACTCACATCCCAAATTTACTCAGACATCTAAAAAGCTCTCCAAGGAACATGCAAGAAAGCCACCCAATGTTAGCTACTGCTTTTACCAGTGCCCAAATGTATTTTGTGAACAGTCTTGAGCAGCTCTCAGGTGGCAACAGCTTTAAAACCACTACATTCAAGTATTGTGAAAACCATGAAGGGACAAACACACCCCACAAACCAGAAGTTCAGTATCAGCCTATTTTTCTGTACTCCCTGAGCAAAGCATTAAGTTTCTGATCTGCTAGCTCAATGACAGGATTTTCTTGGAAATTTTTACTCTATTTGCCAATGGTATCTCACACAAACACAGAATTCCTTCCTGCATCATGTGCTCCCTGCTGGACAGGGCAAGTTTTTTACTGCTTAATTAAAGTAATCCCATAGGATGCTGTGCAGGCTTCAAGTCTTCAGTGGAATAAGTTTTCTACTAGCAGAAGTACACTATCACCTCAGTAAAATAAAAACTGAATTAAACATGACTGCATTGGCTGTCAGAACCAAACCAGTTCTATTTAAAGAGGCACAAACAGACTCATTGGCCACAAGTTCAACCATGAGAACAGCAGGCAGCTCCCAGAGCACACGTAAGAAGTCAACGTCAACAAATGATTTTGTGGGGGATGGTAATTTTCCTTGCTTTTGTGCAATCTCCAGAGACAGCTGATATTATACAGCTGCTCCAGCATTACCACCATTAGAGTACTGCTGAAATAACCATCTCATTACACACAGTAATGAAACTGTATTTTATTATAAGCAAAACAGCTTTTATATCACCAAGAAACCAGGATCTATACACTTTTCAAAGAGCTACCCATGTAGAAATAACTTAGAAATCAACTTATTCTTCCAATTAGAGGGGAAGAAAAGGCATGGAGTGTTACAAAGAAACAAAACCAACCCCAAAAGTAATCAGAACAAAAAAAAAAAAAAAAAAGCAGACCTCATTATGCAACATCTGCCAATATCCTGGTCCTTCTAGACAAGAATAATCACTAGCTCCAAATCACAGTATTCCAAAATAAAAGTGACTGCTTGTTCAAACTTGCTCAATGCCTTCTGCTTACCAATTCCAGACTTACTGTTTGGAAAGAAAATCTACTACTCCACACACAGTGTGCTCTTCCAGAACCATTTCAGCATTTCCTTCTTCCAAAAAAGAAAACAGCACAAAGTCACCGAGTACATATACTGCATCTTTGTGGGGGAAAAAGAGAAGGAAAAAAAATGGGGGTGTGGAGGGGTGTCTGATGCAGTGAAAAAGCTACACAGACAACTCATAGGCAACAGCAGAAGCATATCTGGGAAGCCTGGAGAAAGGCAGGAAACCATCTTCAGTATTCTGCATGGAAAGGGTAGCCCTTGTGAGTTTTGCACCTGGAGGAAATCAAAAAGCAAGGATTATCTCATGTCCCAAAGACAATGTATGCACCTGTAACCACCTCAAAGAACCACCAAGGGAAGAGATTAACTGTACAAAAGCAAAGGCTGTTTCTCTTTTCCTTGATGACATTCTGCATTTCCAAACTAAAAGATTTTGAGTGCCTTCTGTTGTTTGGGTGATGGGACCTAGAGGTGCTTTGTGGACAACTAAGTCCAGGTTTTGCTGTTTACTGACAAAAAGACCTTTCTTTCAGCCTTCCACAAAAGATTTCATATCTGGATCTATATTTCTAAGCTCCAAATCCTCACCTTACAGTTTAAATGCTCATCTACCTTCCCAACAACTCTTGAAGAACACACAGATTTTTGTAATGTACTTAGGAGTGATGAGGAAGAAAGACAAAACACCACAAGCAAAGCTAACCAATATTTTAAGTCTGCATCATGCTCATTCCTCCAATAGGGACAAAAAAAAATTAATAAGAAGCCTCCTGTTGCAATTCCAGCTATAAAGAGTTTCTTGGCCACTGAATTGAAAATGAAGTTTGCTCAAAGCTCATCATGTTTTGGTTCATAAAATGAACGTTTAAAAAAAAAAGTCTTACTCTGGAAACTTATTTTGAAGATGACCCATTTGAAAATTTGAGTTTGCATACCCTGAGTTTCAGTCAAGACTACCAGCTGTAATTTCATTTACTGAATTATGGGGTAACTTAATAGCTTAAAGAAAAGGAAGTGCCACTTACATGGTCATTTCACAGGCTCTCCAGTTTCTATTAAAGCTGAGAATAGTTGCCATCTCCTCTTTAGTCAATTCAAAGTCAAACACCTAACAGGAGAAAAAGCTGGAAATTACCTCTTTGAACAAATCAGTGCTTGTAAGAAAAAAAAAAAAAATTAAGAGAAAAAAAAAATAATCACAAAATTAAAGAACAAGTCCACAGTGTAAGGTGCTTGTTGGAAGTGACTGCTTCATGAAGGGAAAGGAAAAAGACACTAATCTCTGGATTTCTGAGCCTCCCTAGCTGGAGTGGGAGAGGCAGGAATTGTAGAATCTCAACATGCCAGTTATTCTAAGTTTGGGGAGCACTGTGTGGAAGACTGCCTCCATCTTCCATTTGTGCAGGATGCATCTTTCTGTTCTATGCCAAAATAGAAGCTGTAAGACCTCCATATTCCACCTAAAGCCACTGAGTGTTTGGAAGCAAAATCCTAATACTGGGTCCAGTCCAGGAATCAAGAGTAGAAATATGGTTTGTGGACACCAGGACTATTTCCTTAAAAGTGCTTGCTCTACAGAAGTCTTTTGGAGAGTGCTACTGCACTCAGGCCCCAAATAAGCTGTCAAATGACTCATTCACATGACACAGAACAGGAAGAATCACAATGTGACTGCTCAGATTATCAGGATACAGTGTTTCCCAAAGCTTTGGTCACTCCTGCTCTCCCACTGTAATCTTAAATTCAGCCCTCAGGAGACTGTAGGCAAACACATGGAGAAAAAGCCCAGTCCTCCTGTCAGGAGAGCACCTGGAAAGGTGAGAAAGGATCTCTGCTTGCTGTGCTGGGAGAAGCCAAGCCACCCCTGGGCCATGCCATGCACCCAGCTCACCTTGAAGTTCTCCACAATGCGCTGTGGTGTGACAGATTTGGGAATCACAATCACATTTCTCTGGATGTGGAACCGAATGAGAACCTGCAAGAGGCACATCACTGCATCAGAGAGGGGATGGCTCCTGCTCCATGGCAAACAGAGCCTGTTTAGCAGTTACTTACTGTAAATGGAACAATTCAGCAGAAGCAACCCGCTCTTTGGAGCTGCTTTTCAAACTACACCTGAATTCTAAACAGCACTTTCTGAAGTGCACATAGAGGAGTGGTGGAATCCCACAAGGCTTCCATTCTCCTCTGCCCTGCAATTTAGTGACACTCAATTCCTTTCCTTCTCACCCAGATTTTGAGTAGGCTACTCAAATGTTCCCTTCTTTGCAACAGCACTTGAGATGGGAAGACAAACATGGCAGCATCTGGAGAAGGGTTAAGAAAATGTTTCTTGTGATGATTAGAGCACCCTTGGAAAGCCACATAAGGAATAAAACCTTCACTGCTAACTAACACCACAAGTGACAGGGGATGAAGAGCCAGCCTGCCCTCTACATGGTCATTAGCTGCCCCTCATGCTGGGCTACAGGAAGGGGCACTCTGGCACCTACCCACCTGTGCTGGGGTTTTGTTGTGCTTGGCTGCAATCTCTTTGATCTTGGGGTCATCCAGAAGGGAAGGATCCTCAGGCTTAGCCCTACACAGAGGGAAGAGATCAGTGGCAAGAAACCTCCATAGGCCCAACCCAGTAAAGACCTGTATCTGGATGAAAAATTAATGCTGCACAGGTAGTCTCAGTGCTTCCAGAATAATCTACACCAGCTCCCTGGTCTCTAAGCAAGCTTACCATGGTCTGTCAGGGGAGCCAAGGGGGCTGTAGGCTGTCACAGAAATCCCTTTGGATTGACAGTACTTGATCAGCTTCTCCTGGGTAAGGTATGGATGGCACTCCACCTGCCAACATAAAAGCATAAAGACTGACAGTGACTTAACTGCTTTAACAGGTTCCAGGGATTAGTTTTTAAACAAAGGCTGGTTTTTGTGCTAACTCAATAGTCTCTAAGCAATATTATATACACTATTTATTTTCTCTATGTCCCACCCCTTTTCTACTATTTATAGTAGCTCTCCTTGCAGTGAAGGGTCTGAGGACTGTGACAACACTCCTTAAAACTTTGCTGATCCAGATCATCTCCAGCATATGGGTGACCAGCTACACAATTGCTTCAAAATGGGACAGTAAAATGCACACCCAGGAGAGCTGCAAAATCACAGCAACAGGATTGCAGACCAGGCAAGTGCAAAGTTCTCTTTTCAGCCCTAATTAAATGTGCCATAATATTTTTTTTTAGAGCTACCACGTAAACTTCAAGGTCAGCATTGTTTCTTTAGTCTTCCTTTACTTTGTGTCAATACTCACACTAAGCACCTCTAAGCTGAAAACTTTGAGAATGGTTGCCTGCTACAGATTTTAAACTTTCAGCCCACTGCCCTTTACAAACACACATGCACTTAGCATGAGCTTCCACAAGAGCAGCTGTGTAATGGAGCACAGTCTCCTTCACAGTGGATCTGTGTTCTGGCAGGCAAATGCACAGATATGGAGCAAGGAACAGGAACTGTTCATGTGTCAGTGAGGCAGTGAATGAACATGAACATTTGATACTTTGCACAGAGGGACTTTCAGGACAGTTGCACACCAAGGGAACACTACTTTTCTTTCAGCAGGCAACAGCAAGAACCCTTTGGACTACACACTGTCATTTGAGCCTCCTGCAGCTGCATTCTGAGGGCAGTCCTGGAAGCTTGTGCTGCTGGCAGGTGGAACAAGGGAGTGCAAAACACGGAATCAGTTTACAGCCTCGAGCACTTTATTTGTGGTTCTAGCTGCCTGCTGTTATCAGAGGCCTGCATGCCTGTTTCCCCTCTGAGACATGCTGGAATATTAAACAGAACAGAGAGCTCCATTTTTAGGACACATTATACATATTTATTTTGCTTCAGCAGTTGCAGAAGGACAGCTATTTAAGAATAATAGAGCATCTAGTTTTCTCAGCTATTCAGCAGGTAGAATTTGCAACACAAGTAAAGCACGGTCAGCCTCACCTGTCCACTGGCACTTAAGAAATTAAATTAAGTACTAGCATCATTGTTATGTAATTACCACCTTGCCAAATTAATTTTTTCCTACAACTGAAACCAACGCACATCCTGGCTACATTCAAATAAAGAATGGGAATGACAAGGAAGCCAGTGGATTACATGTGAAATATCTGCAGAGAGGAAGTCTTTTCAGGAAGCACTCTCACTATTAGCCCAGCTTTAAGTGTTAGCAATAGCAAGCTTTCAGGCTTGCAAGCATCTCTTCAGAAGCAGTAGTTTGTGAAGGACAAGGACCAAAGACCCAATGCTTTGTGCTAAACTTGATTATAGCCAATAATCATTTAGAGCTTGAGAACATTTACAAGTGTGAGAGGTCACTATGCCAGAGATAAGGGCAATTATCATGCAGTGATAGTGGCAATGAGGTGTGGCAGATGTTGAAAGATATCATAAAACTTAAATTAAGCCTTCTGAAAGTGCTTCAGGGCTGATAATGCTCAAATTACCACAATAAATGACCAAGTTTTACTAATCCAGTATCAGTAATTGAGTAGAGTCCTTCAAATGCTCTAAGAGTCAAGGGTCAAGTCTAGACAGACTCCACAGGGGTCTATCCTGGGACTTGTCCTCTTCAGCAACCTGTGCCAATCCATAATAATGTCAGTCCTGAAGGTGATGTCAAACTGAGGAACAACCAGCCAACATACTCAAGGGTGGGACTGCAACTTCAGAGGGACCCATTCAAGCAGAAATAACAAACAAAAACCTGAAGAAATTCAACAAGGCTGCACACAAAGCCATGCACCTGGGAAAGAAAAGCCCAAAGCCATGCACCTGGGAAGGAAAAGCCCCTGGCAATAGCACAGGCTGGAACCTGACTACCTGTAAAGCAGCTATGCTTAAAAGGACCAGGGGGTCATAACAGACTGAGCAGGATGTGAGCCAGCTGTGAGCCCTGGCAGCACAAACACAGCCAGTAATATGTGAGAAGTGATCATTTGCCTCCCCTCATCCTTGCCAGACCACCTTCATAATACTCTGTCCAGTTTTCCTCTTCCCAGCTCCCCTCAGCAGCAGAAATATTGACAGAGTGCCATCAATTCAGCAGAGGAACTCCAGGGTGGGTAGGGGCTGGAGAACCTGCTGTACTGGGAAAGGTTGAGGGAGGGGAGGAAGGGAAGGTTTCAGGCCTCCTAGAAGCAGCTTTTCAGTACCTAAAAGGAGCTCATGCAAATGCAAGCCAAACTTTTTAGTGGTGCTTGGAGAAAGGAGAGATGCAAGCTCAGAGGTTGAGACTGGATGTAGGAGAACTCCCTCTCCCTGCCATACCCCTGAGGGGGTCAGGGAGCAGAGCACACTGCAGTCTCCAGCCTCACAGGTTTTCAAGATGGAAAAAGCCCTGGACAACCTGGTCTGATCTCAGGGCTGATGCTCCTCTGAGCAGATCATCTCCCAGGGTCTCCTGCCACCTGAATTTTCCTATGATTCCATTCTGGTGCTGTCTATATAACTTCCACTCTATTGCCTACCCTGCAAGTTAATTTCCTCCCTCCTCCTAACCCTCATTAAGTCTTGAGTCCATAAAGCATGTTCCTGATCAATTCCCTCACTCATCAGCAGCAGGAACTGGCTTCTCCACAGGAGTGTCATGAAAAAGTCATCCAATTCTCTATATATACACATACACCAAGTCTTACTCTACTGCAAGGAGCTTTTTAGAGCTCATCTGAGTTCCCCCTCCTTTCCTCCAGGGATTCTGGAGCTGCTCAGTGCCAGATTTCCAAGCAGAAGCACAGAGCTCATAAAAAGCTAGCACCTTGGCATCCAGAAGCAGCTGGAGGGTGAGATTGAAGAATATGCAGTGTCTACTCCAGTCTCTCATTCTATAACCTTATTTCAAAGTAAGATCTTTGCCATTTTCTTTAAAAAAAACCCACAACAAATGACAGAAAAAAGAACACCACCAAACATTTTCCCCTGCCACTTGGCTTACCTGGTTATTTGCAGGTTTGTATTTCAGTCCTGGCTTGTTCAAGATTCTTTCAATCTGCTCATGGTTGAAGTTGGAGATTCCAATGGCTTTTACCAGACCAGCATCCACCAGCTCTTCCATGGCCTGGCAGAAAGAAGCACAAAGTCAGGATCTAATATATAAAGGCCTGAAGAGCACATGCTTCCTGATACGCTTTGTTTCCTTCATAAGGAACCTAAATAAAGTGCTTAGATTTTCAGAGTTCAGGTTTGAGGGAAAAAACCTCAGAGCACTGGTGTGTATGTGCCATGCCTCCCATACTCAAAGGACTCATTCTTTGAGATTATGGAAATTCACAGCAAGTTAGAAGTGGAAAATGATGGACTGATACATGACAATTTGCTATTGTACCAGTTGAGCCCTTCCAAGTAATTCTTAGTGAGATCATCTTCTGTTCTCAGCAGCCTCTGATGCTCTCTTTACCTTCATCAGTCTAAACTTTTTCCTGCTGGGGCTGAACTCACCTCCCACGTCTGTAGAATATCTGTGTTGCTGGGGATGGCCATGCCTTTGTCATCTACAGGGAACAGCTCCTCTCCTGCCTGTCAGTGAGAGAGAAATTGCGTGAAATAAACATTATTGGGAGGTTGGGTTAACACCAGCTGAAGACCATGATCCTATAAACTCTTATTACAGGACAAACTAATCCTTATTATACTGATTATCTACATACATATTAGACACTAATACTCACTCTATCTATAGTATTTTCTTTTGTTTTCACATGGTATTATGGCAGGTTTTTTGCCTACAGTCAACCCAGTAAGGACAGATATTTCTGATGGACACTGTGTCCCCTGGCTCACCAAAATCCACAGGGTGAAACTTAAGTCTCCACTTGTAATACAGAAAGTAGAATTATAGCCAGTTTACAAAAATACACAGCTGCTACCTGCTCATAATGAAGTGTTTTAGTGAAATGCATAAGAACCCACTTAGGATTTGGAGTATGTTCAGGTTATACTGGGCCAGATTTCCTGACTGGTGTTTCATGGGGCATCTCATTGTTTAAGTTGCTGGCAGAGGGAAGGTTAGAACACCCTGTGTCCCAGTTAGAACCATCTGTCAGGTATCACCCTCATTCAAAACCAGTTATTTTCTACTAATTTGTTATTTACACCACAGTACATTTTTGCTTTGATAGTTCTGTCCATGTGAAACTAATTTTAAAAATACAGATGTTATGAAGAGAAGTTCATCTTGGTAGCAAGAGGTAGAGTGAAAAATTTGATCTCTCATTGAAAGCTTAAGCTTGGACATATTTAAACTGAGACATCAGTTCCTTTGCATGTAGTCAGTACAGTAGAAGACTTAGGAACTAAAAAGTTTAACTTTAGAGCCTGTGGAATGCTAAAGCTCCTACAGCAAAGATCAGTTCAACCTGGATTGTATTTAAGGCCTTAGTGATTGAAGAGAGAAATGAAAGACAAGCAATCTCTTATTCTGTGATTCTGCAACATGCAGAGGAAAGAACTTCTGTCAGACAGCAAAGGACAGCCCTCCTCCCACAAAGAAGAAACCACACTGAATGTAACTTTGGATTTGTAGAAGGCAACACAATCAATAATCAAAAGCAAAGAGATGTAACTTCTGCTTCCATCAGGGAAGGCCATCCCTAGGGTTCAAGGTCTGCCTCTTCCATGAGGAAAAGGGCTCATATGCCATGCAAGTAGGGATCTCAAGAGGTAAAAATCAACAGCTTGGCTCACATGGCCACAGTAAAGCTGAGCACCAGAGCAGTGCTATTACACAATACACATAGGATGATGTGTGCAACTGAAGCAATCACTGGGCTACAAAGCCATATAGCTCTTCATAATTGCTACACACAGACAAAGCCAAGGGCACTGCTGTTACCGTACCTTGAAACCAAGAGGCCAGTGGATGAGGTACAGATCCAGGTAATCCAGTTTCAGGGCAGCAAGAGTCTTCTGGCAGGCTCCCTTCACCAGAGGCTTCTCATGAAACGTGCACCACAGCTGGGGACAAAAAGCCAAGGCACATTGTGACCTCTTGGGTTAAAGCTCTTGGAACTCTTCCGTACTGTTCAGCAGGGTGCCTGTCCCCTTGGGAAAATGATGTGAAACCAGGTCATCCTACAGCTCTTCAAGTGGGGCTTGTTCTGTGAGCAGGACTGGCCTGTGATACTGGGCAGCGTGCAGTGGCAGCACACATAACTAACTACACGATGTCCTGACAGAAGCAGTAGTCTGGTTTCAGTTATTAAGATTTAAGTTGAAAGCATCACCCAAATTTATGATATGGACCCTGCATAATTTTCAATACATATAATAAGGATAAGGTGAAGTAGGAGTTTCAGGAACAGCTTAAGTAATGTTCTGAATTGCTCCACACCGCACAACAGAGTAGGTGAGTAAAGAACTGGGGGGGTGTTACTTTAAAACAAAAAGGGATCCCCCGGTATACCCTACATCACCCGACCCATACCTTACTGACGACAAAGAGGTCCTCTCGTTTCACAACGCCTTCCTTGATTTTCTGCTGGATCCCTTCCCCAACTTCGTTTTCATTCTGGTACACGTAGGCGCAGTCGAAGTGGCGGTACCCGGCATCGATGGCAGCCATCACCGCAGCTGTTACTTTCCCCGGCTGGGACTGAAAAAAACCACGGCAAAAAAACCTCCCATCAACACAGCACTGAAGAGCTCTCTCACGGCAAGATAAAGCTAAGAAAGCCACCACATCCAAAGCAAACCCCAGCTAAAACAAAGCCAAATCCCGGCGGCGGCCTGGCCGGGACAGCGCTCGCAGGGCCCGGGCCGCGCTCCTCCCTTTCCCCGCTCCCCATCGCCCTCACGCCGGCAGCCCGAGGGAGCGCGTCCCGGTACCTTCCACGTGCCCAGCCCCAGGATGGGCATCTTGGCCCCGGTGTTGAGCTGCACGTAGTTCGCCATGACCGCGCCAGCAGCACCACCTCAGCTGTGGCCGAACCCCGCGCCTTTAATAG
>NC_031773.1:67671621-67701692 GCF_001522545.3 Parus major | reverse complement strand
CCCGCCCGAGCCGGGGCGGCGCCGAGCCCGGGGCCGCTGCCGGGGCTGTGGGGCAGGCCGCGACTGCGGCTCCGTGCTGTGGCATGGACAGATGTCAGACAGGTGTGGCCCCCGAGCCACCCTCCCGCGGCACCTCGGTCCCCTGGAGCCTCATCCCCGGGCGGGGGTGGCAGAGGGGACACGGGGCAGAAGCGTGTCCCGTCCCCCGGCAGGAGCTGCCTCACACCTCGGGAGCGCTGAGCCCCCGGCCCCGCCGAAGCGCTGGTGGCCTGGGCTGGTCCCCCTTGCCGGGATCCCGTGGCTCTGTGTGCTGGTACAGCGACACGGCAGCAGAAACCTCCGTGTGCCTGGCTACTGAGGGCCAGGAGAAGCTGTTCCCTGCGCCGAGTGGCACAGACCCAGCTTTGCTTAGGAGTAATTTAGGATAGAGTGAATTTAAAAACAAAACCAAACACCAAACCAGCTTTATTTTGAATTTTAGAAGAGGTTTTTTTGAAAGTGTTTTGAAAGTCTCAGAAGAGGAACAGTGACTTTTTTATGAGTGACATCATGATCATGTTGTCCCTCTGTCTTAAGGGAAGTGCTGAGGACACTGCAGAATAAAATGCACGATTGTAATCGTACATGGTCATGGCCAGCAGTCTCACATCAGAAACTGGCTTTGATGCTTTTGCAGACAAGCATTCGCTGTTCTGCTGAAGACGTCAGAGCGCAATGGAAAAACCCAGACTTGCCTGGGAGGCTTTGCTGCTTATTCACATGTGGAGAGTTCCTTCAGGTGCGAGTGTTTGCTCTGGGTGCCTCTCCCTGCTCTCTGCAGCTCCATATTTTTTGCTCCATTTAGCTAAGGGCGGCATGGTAATTGGTTTTCCTCTTTAGTGTTCCTCCTGTTTTGTGTCAGCACCATCAGGCATCTCTGGCAGGATGCGATGTGCTTTTACTTGGATCACAAAACCTTTACACAACTTGGTGCTTATCTCTTACCACCCGGGTTGAATTTTCCCTTGGGGTTTCGGGTCGGAGATGCCTCTGTCCTGTCTCAAGAGGCTTCAGGCAGAAGTTCTGTATTTTGTTTTTGCTGTTAGCTCTTGAGAGTTGGAGCCTTTACCCTCAGAGCTGCAAGGCCAGCCAGCTTTCCACTATTTGCCTCTCCTGAAGGTCTTCTGGGGGCCTTGGAGGAGGAAGAAGTACTGCACGTGTCACCCTGTGACAGCCAGCCTGCTAAATCTTGTGCCCTGTGTCCTTGATAACATGGTCATGTCTTTACAGAGAGTGCTGACAATGAGGAACTGTGAGGGGGAGGAGGGTCTTGCTTGCTTTTTTTTTTCCCCCTTGATCCACAAGAGGCATAATATCATGAGTTTTTGGTTTGTTTTGCTGACTTTGCATTTAGTAACTGTAATTTCACCACAAGCTGTGACTTTGGTGACCAGTGGTGTTTGGAATCTGAGAACAGGGCCCAAAACAGAAGTGGGTATGTCCTTATGGACAGTGTTTACAGAGAGACACAGTGGCCCTCTGAAATAACGTGAAGGCAAAGTGGGGAGGTGACACTGCTGCAAGGTGTGATCATCTCTACAGCTAAGGGGAAGAGCTGCAGGGGTCTGCAGCTTCAGAGACACCAGACACTGGCATAACTTACACCTTGGAGGTGAGGGCATGCAGGTTTCAGGCTTGAATTGCTGGGAAGCACAGCAGGAATTTCTGCTTAGCTTGGAGGGGAGATTTATCTTGCTCAGTGTGGGGTTCCAGTTCAACCTTTGGATGCCAGGAGGCAGATCTGAGGTGCTTGGCCAGCCATGACTGTGGAAGATCTTGGCCTCTTTCTCATTCTGAGCTCAAATCAGCCCAGGAGCTTATCTTGGTGGATCTGCCTTATTTTCAGAGCTAATGATGCTTTTTGTCCTCGTGCTTTTGTCCTTTGCACCTGCTGAAATAACAAGCTCCAAGGCACAGCCGAGGACGAGGAAGTGATCCCACCACCCATCTGTGGTGATTATTGTGTGGGAAGGGCAGGTTTAGTACAGCAGGGAAAACCTGGGCAGGGGGAAGCCATGAACTGTCCCAGGCTGGTCAGGACTGATTCTGGCTGGCTCTGAAAGTGGTGCTGTACCTGGGGTGACTGAGTTCTGGCAGATGGGAAGCACCTCTGTGTCCCCCACAGTCCCCCTGGCCACTGAGGAGGACAGCACCTCACTCCAAAGGGGGTCCTGTGGGCTGGGTCACCCCTGATGGGCAGGACAGTGGCAGTCCTGGGGACAGTGGCAGTCCTGGGGACACTGGCAGCCCTGGGGACAGCAGACTGCCCACCCAGGAGCTCTAGGACACAGTAAGCAGGAGTGAGAGGTGAAAGGAAGCATCAGGCACCCAGCATCACCCTCAGAGACACCCTTGTTTCCAGGGAGGGAATGGGGTGGCCTGGATGTAATCTGTGGTGACAAAGAAGGGGTGGAGAGGAGGACAGGGAGCAGATTGGTGTTTGGCTTAAACTGAGGCTGGGGAAGGGGGAGAAAGGCATTTACTCAATTGTTCTTCTGTGGTTTTTTTTTTTCACTCTTCAGTTACCTGAGACACAGAAGAGGAGTAGTGAGAACTCTGGAAGAAGTAATGATCCTGGCCCTGGGAATGAATATACAGCAGTGGAGCAGCCAGTGCACATCCAGGGGGGAGCACGCACAGTGTGCAATTGCCTGAGGAGAGGAGACATCAGGGCAGGCCAGTGCTGGGTAGGAAGATGACTTGGAAAAGAGAAACAGATGTTTTCTGAAAGCTGATGGCAAAGTGAAAACAAAGCCTCTTGAGGCAGCCTGAGTTGTAAGGTTAGGTAGGCCTGTGGAGGTGGGAGTGCTGCTCCCCAGAACATGAGCACTCTCTTGACAGTCAGGATGAAATTGCAGAAATATTGAACACTTGCAGCAACTGTCCCTGCAGTGGCTGTGTCAGCAAATGGGATTCAGGTTTTTGCCTTGTAAGAGCAGAGCTGTGGGAAGTTTGGGCTCTCTGCTACTAGCAGGCACTGCCCTTCCCAAGGGAGGAAGGCTTTAGGATCCACCAGTGAGGGGCTGTGGGGAGAAATCGTCTGATCCTGCTGATCCCACAGATGAGACTCCTCTGCAGATGTTTGGACTGTTGGGTGGTGTTTACAGGCAAGGGGGGAAGGACCCTGAAAAAGTGGTGATCACTGATGCTGTGGCCTGAAAGCTCCAAGGTCTGAGCACAGTTACTACTGGTATCACTTGATAAGTTACTGTTGGGACATCAAGGAGTAACTCACACGCATTGTACTAGCTAGTGCATGCCAAAAGATCAGCAGATTAGTGGCTCTGGCCAAGGATAGCTGGGAGTTCAGCTTGGAAAGCATTTTAGAAGCAGTTGGAAAATATGTTGACTGTTGCAGTGTTGATCCTGATAATTTTGTCTCTGGGAGAAGGGGTGGGTTTGGGATTCATGTCTTGTTTGCACTGGTGAGGTGTTAACTACATAGGTCTGCATGGGCAAGGGGTGGAGTTTATAATGAATATGCAGTAAGATGATGATTATGTTAAAGATGGAATAAGGGTGAAACAAATCTTAATATATCTCTCAATTAAATGCAGGGTGGAATGTAAAGAACATAAATTGCAGACATTACCAAGGGATGGCAGCGGTGGGTTGTGTGGAGACCACTGAAACAAACATCCTGTCCCATGCCAGAATTTAAGCTCACAGTCCTGCCACTCAGGAATACTTCTGGAGTCACAGGTGCACTTTTTTGAAGGAGATCCATGCTGAAAGGACTTAATTCCAAGAGGACTGCAGCTGGTGGATGAGTTATGTTTGAACAAGGAAACCCCTGAAGGCATGGTGGGCACTGGGGAACTCGTGCTGGAGAAAGTATTCACTAAAAAGACAGTGTTCTAAATTTGTGCATCATAGTAACATTGTACCTTTATTGTTCAATAGAAATCTATATTTGATTTCAGCAGAGCTAAGTCTCACCTCAGTTTGGGGTTACAGAAGGTTTTATGGGCTGCTTCCTTTAGAAAGCTGCAAAGCAAACATTCTTGGATTACATTTGCATGAATTGGAAGTGGAAATTTTGGAAAGAAGCACCAAAGAAGGTGCTGGTTTTCTTGAACAAGAGTTTTGCTCTTTTGCCTTGAAACCCAGTGTGCAACTTCATGATTATGTTTGGTCACCTGCCCAAGGGTTGGGAGCAGAAATGTGCCACAGCCCCAAAAGCAAATACCTCCTGGTCTCACCTGGGGCTGTGGGGCCAAGGGCAGCGGAGGATGGGTGGCTGGGCTGGAGGGCGAGGTGGATGGAGCTAGAGGGGCATTAACTGCGGCCAGAATTTGGCCCCCAGGCTGACAGGGCCAGAGGAGATGCCGGTACTTTGGGGGCTGAGCTCCTGGTGCCAGCAGCCAGAGCCCCGGGCTGTGTGACATCAGGGATGGGGACAGGCTGAGCGATGGCTGCCCTCTGCTGCCCGCAGGGGAATGAGAAATGTGCCCTGTCCCAGGGAAAATCCACACACTCAGGAGAAAACCTGGCTGAAAATACTGCCGACCACACCCCTGTGTGTTTTCTGCTTATGGAGTTTGGTTTTTTTCCTAAGGGAAAGTTTTTCCTAGGTAGGAAAAGCTGCTTTCTCAGTTACTTCTGGAGTGATAAAACTGCTGGCCTTTAGTTCACATTTCTCAGATTTTTCTCTCATAACTCCAACTATCCTCTTGTGTTGAAGCAAGATAAATTAAAAAGGTGAATGTGTAGTTCAAAGTCTCTCCCTCACTAAATGTGGATTACTCCATCCACATTTGGACAGAAAATGATTACAGCCCCCATTTTATTCTTTTGGAACAATTTTACTGTATCTTTTCAGAAAGAATAAACAAGAGATGAACACTGAATACATATGCTGTGACTTCACTGGCTGCAGGAGGAGAAAAGCAATAAGAAAGATAAATTGATAGGAAGAATATCAGACCAAGCTCTGAATGAGGGCACAATATGAATATCTTCAGTATTCTGCATTGAAGGGGTAGTCCTTGTGAGTTTTGCCCCTGCAGGGAATAGAAAGATTCATTTTAGTCATAATTTTCCTTTCTAGTTTTGCTTCAAGAAGCCACTAAGGTGGGATCTGAGCTCTGTAATTGAAGGATGGGTTCATTCCAGATTAGTTTTCCTCTATTGTATGTGTTTTTGTACATTTGGAACATCCCAATTACTTCATCATTCAGGCTCTTGACATTCTAGGCAGTATTTAGATGTAAAACCTCTGTGTATGTAATATTCATAACTGATGGGTTTGGAGAAAAATACTGAGTGCTACCACTTACATGCTCATTGTATAGACTCTCCAGTTTCTGTTAAAGCTGAAAATAGTTGCCATCTCCTCTTCAGTCAATTTGAAGTCAAACACCTAAAAAGAGAAAACCGCCTCTTTGAACAAACCAGAGTCTGTAAGCAAAATCCACAAGTCTGCAAGGGAAGACAGCTGGTTAGAAAACATGACTGCTTCATGAAAAAGGCATCTCTCTGTTTCACCAAGAATGCATTGGCAGAGGGAATAGAAAAATTCATCCAAAGTTGCAATAACACATGCCAGCTGTTGCAGGACACTTGGCAGGCTCTTGCATCTGTCACTTGTGAGAGATGCATCTTTCTGTCCTATTCCAAAGGCACATCTAGAAGATTTCCAAATTTCACTTAATCTATCTAGGCTTTTTGAAATCCCAGTGACCAGTTGCAGTCAAAGACCACTGAATTAGAAAAGACCACTGAATAGAGCAACATGGTTTGTGAACACCACAACTGTTTTCTTAACACTGCTTGCTCTACATAAGCCTTTCATGGTGTGCTGCTGCACTCAATTGCCAGTGAAAAACCATCTGGTAATTCATCCCAAGTCTGCAGAATACAAGACACTGTGTAAAGTGACTGCTAGAATTATCAGCATACTGAAAAAAGGCTTGGTTCATTCCTGCTCTCCAACTGTAACCTTAAGTTTGGCCCTTAGTAGAGTGTGTAAACAGACAAAAAGCCTGGTGTTCTTGCCTGTGCAGAAGCTGGGAAGAATGATAAAAGGATTTTTTCCCTTGCTGTGCAGGGAGAAGCCAAGCCATCCCTGAGGGGCAGCAGCTCAATCCCGATTCCTCACCTGGAAGTTCTCCACAATGCGCTGTGGGGTGACTGATTTGGGAATCACAATCACATTTCTCTGGATCTGGAAGCGAAGGAGAACCTGCAGGAACAGACAACTGAATCTTTCTTCTTGCTCTGGAGGAAGCAGAGACTGTTCCAACAGATGTTATCCCTGTTTCCAAGCATTCCTGTCCCTGCAGCCCTGGTTGCCCTGCCTGAAGAGCAAAGAGGGAAGTGGTGGAGCCTCCTGTGAAAGGCCTCCTTTCCCATTCAGTTTTGGGCCAGTCAAGCCTTCCTGCTCACCCAGACTTCTATCAAGATTTCATTCTCTGCAGGAGGACTTGAGATGAAGACATTCCAGCATTTGAGGACAGGTCAAGAAAATGTTTCATGATGACAGTCATGATGACACTTGAGAGTGTGCATTGCAGGCCACACAGAAAACAGGCCCTGCACTGCTGCCTCTCACCAGAGCTGACTGGGAACAAAGAGCCAGCCTGTCCTCCACACTGTCACTGGCTGTCCTGTGTCACAGGAAGGGGTACCCACAGTCTGGCATCCATGTACCTGGGCTGTGGATTTGTTGTGCTTGGCTGCAATTTCCTTGATCTTGGGGTCATCCAGAAGGGAAGGATCCTCTGGCTTAGCCCTACACAGAAGAGAGACAACAGCAGAAATCTGTTTTGACATCAGTGGCTAATAGTACACTGACTGTCTCAGTGCTCCAAGCATTATCCATGCCAGCTCCCTCATAAATTGCAGAGCAATCTTACCATGGTCTGTCAGGAGAGCCAAGGGGGCTGTAGGCTGTCACAGCAATCCCTTGGGATTGGCAATAGTTCACCAGCTTCTCCTGGGTAAGGTATGGATTGCATTCAATCTGCCAGCAGAAGGGTACAGAGGTGGGTAGAATGCAGCTGTAACTCACTGCAGGGATTATCTCCCAGTGCACTTCAAGGCTGGAATTTGTCCTCATGTGCCAGTCTTTGCAAAGTGTTTTTCAGCCGTAGCTTTCTACAGCACCTGCTTCTACAGTGAGACTCCTTCTACCTCTGGGTCTTTGCTGAGGGGGAAAAGCATTCCACAAGGCTCACCTCTGGGTTCTTTGGCATGTTCTGAGGTCCTTCTCAGATTTCTAAGCAGTATTAGTATTTCTAATACTAATTATAACAGTATTAGTATTTCTAATTAGTATTTCTTAGCAAATATTGAAAACCCCAATGTCTCACATATTCAGCAGTAATGTGGAGTGGGATGAGAAGAACGTGCTGCATCTGCTCTGTTCTCCCCCCCTGTCTGTTCTAGACATAAAATCTCCCTTTCTCTTCAATTGGTGCTCCTTTCTTACGTCCTATAGTTTTGGAAAAGATGCAATTTTTTTTCCCTTTCAGCATGCTCTTTTTTTGTAACTACATGCAGAGGAAGGACTGGCAGGCTCTGGAGACTGAGGGAATTTAGTAGTCTTGGTGAATATGCAAGAAGTACTGAATTCAGAGCTGTAAGAGATGTCTGAGTCTGTCCAAGGCCCTTTGAAGGGATAAACTCCTGCAGCACCTGCATGCAAAGAGGCAGTGGCTGCTGTATGCAAAGACTAGGTGATTTATTTTTTAAATATGTGTGTATAAAAACACTTTATTTCTTATTTTACATAAATCAGAGTAGATATCAGGAAGCCACCAGTGTGTCAGTAAATGTTCTACTTCTGTATAATAGTTAAAACTGACCTCCCTTTCCAACTGGGTGGCTGAATTGTGGATTCCTGTATGAGATAAAACACATCTTGTGTGAACAATCATCTGCTATTAGTAACAGATTGATGCCATTACTAATAACTGAACAAGTATTTTAGAGTTCTTGTGGTAATTTGTGTACCACAACTTCATTCCCTGTCAGGACACAGATCTACAACGCCTTTGTGTGTACTCAGAAATAATCACAGGACATAATTGTGCTGTGTCTGCTTTGTTCTTCCTTTTTGCATCTCCTCATGCAACTGTAATTGGATCTTTATAATCCCACAAAACCAGTCACCTGCAGTCACTTTGCAGCTCACCTGGACATTTGCAGGCTTGTGCTTCAGTCCTGGCTTGTTCAAGATTCTTTCAATCTGCTCATGGTTGAAGTTGGAGACACCAATGGCTTTTACCAGACCAGCATCCACCAGCTCTTCCATGGCCTGGCAGAGAGAGGAGCACAGTCAGCATCAGTATACAAGACAGGCCCTGGAAGAATTATTCCTTCATTTGTGTGGCTTCATTTCCCTTCATGGGCAAGGAAAGACAAATGTTTGGAGCTGCAAAGATTGTCTCCTGAGGAAAAGTGCACACTGGTGTATTTATGCCATGTCTTCCATCTCACCCAAACCCAAGGGCTCCTTTCTTGAGATGGCAGAAATTCAGTTATTTTCACATGGGAAATAAGGATAATCAATGATGTGTTCTTAAGCCAGCATGATCACAACCTAATTTATTTCAGCAGAGTGTATTTGAGCACTTTCAGAACAGAATGAGGACAGTTCTGTTCCTGGTATGGCCAGGCAGTCTGGCTTGAAACTTCACTAAAAATTATCAGCTTGACTGAACATGTTTTGAAAAACTATTTTGTATATGGTGCAATAAATACATAAGAACTTTGTGGCTGCTGAAGGTAATGAAAGCATGGAAAAGACTGCCAGCAACAGAAAGCATGACTTTCCCACTCTGGCTGAACTTACCTCCCATGTATCTAGAAAATCTGTGTTGCTTGGAATAGCCATGCCTTTGTCATCTGCAGGAAACAGCTCCTCTCCTGCCTGTCAGTGAAAAAAAATAAATTATATAAACACTCTTTTTATTGGCAAGGTAATACCAAGACAACTGAAGACCATGATGGCTTTAGCTACTAGTACAGAAAATACTAATATTTGTTTACATTGTTCCTGGCAATTTTGCCAGTAATCATTCCTAGTAGGAATGATCTGGAATCAGATGTCAGGTGTATGTCCTGGATCCAGCAATGTGATGACTCACATTGATGACGTGTACAGATAAACAAGTCACACTTGTGGAACAAACAAGCTTCCTATACTCCTCTATTATTCCTTTAAGACCAAATTGGGGTTTTTTGGGTTTTTCTGAAGGACTGGCTAAAGTTCCAGGAACATTTAAGTCAGGTTTAGGCTGAGCCACATCTGCTGAAGAAGATATTATGTGAACACACAGGTGTCCTGTGAGGGGAGCCTCAGTTTAAGTTGGAGGCAAATCAGAACACCCCAGATGTACAAACTCAGAAACAAACCTCCACATCCAGTGTGCAGATGTCAGAGTATTATGACACTTTTACTCAAGCTCTTTGTTCACATAAAACTAACCATGACAGCTTTGCAAGTGTGACAAACAGTTGACAAGCTCGAAAGCCACAGATATAGGATGGAGGTCTTAACCTGTCTGCAGCTGAAAGAAAAAGCCAAGACTAGACACAGACTGAGACATCAGCTCCTTTGAAGTACATGAAGGATGAGATGTATTTCATGTACTTCTGACATGGATGTCAGAAAGTCTCACCTTTTGAAATCCAGGGTCTGTGGAACAACTTTAAGACTCCTACAGCAGAGCTCAGCTCAATCTGTAGTGTGTTAAGGACTCAGTGATTAAAGAAGGAAATGGAAGACAGAAACATGCTCTCATTCTGTGCTTCTGTAACACACAGAGGAAAGAACTTCTGTCAGGCAGCAATGTACAGCCTTCCTTCCCTCAAAGCAGGAAAGGATGATTTAGGCCAAAGTTAAGCAGCACAAGTCAATCTTGCAGCCAGGGGCCTGACCTCAGTGCTGTGTTTGCCTGCCCGTTATCAGGAGGGCAGAGGACGCTGTGCAGGCAGCGCTGTCGGGGCAGAGATCAGGGGCAGAGCGGGATGGGCAGCACTGGGGCAGTGCTGGCACAACAGGCACGGGCTCTTTCTGGAGCAGCAGTGGTGCTGCAAGTGCTCCTGGCACTTCTGAGGAGCTCTCCCAGGAATGAGACCTGCTGTTACTGTGTACCTTGAAGCCAAGAGGCCAGTGCATGAGGTAGAGATCCAGATAATCCAATTTCAGGTCAGCAAGAGTCTTCTGGCAGGCTTTCTTCACCAGAGGCTTCTCATGAAAAGTGGACCACAGCTAGAGAGAAAAACAAGGAAGATTGTGACCTCCTGAGTTAAAGCTCTTTCCTAAAGAAGGGAAAAAAAGCTAGCACACTTTCTGGGGCTGTTTCTGCTTAACATGTAATTTGAACAGTCCCATGAAAATGAAGAATGTAGAACACATCTTAGATAATGCTCTACAAAATAGAGAGACAAAAAGAAGTTTTTACCAGTATGGGTCTGAACTATTCTCCTAATAATTTCACACTATAGCACACATCCTTTCTCCACTGCTCTGAATTTCCCTCTATGCATGTTGCCACAAATTCCCCTGGATGCTAGGTCACCTTACCTTGCTGACTATGAAGAGGTCTTCTCTTTTCACAACACCTTCCTTGATTTTCTGCTGGATCCCTTCCCCAATTTCATTCTCATTCAGGTACACGTAGGCACAGTCGAAGTGGCGGTACCCGGCATCGATGGCAGCCATCACCGCAGCTTTTACTTGCCCAGCTGCAGACTGGAAAAAGAAGCTTAAGATCCCAAAGCATACAGATTTCCTACTAATCTAGCAACTAAAGAAACACAGTTTTAAGTAGAGTTTTTCCATGCTGTGTTCTTAAAACTCTCTTCATCTTATGAATGCAGGCTGCTGGGTTTGAATCCAGCCTCCAGGTATTTATTCATTGCTCCAGTCACAAGCTGACTCAGCCAACAGCCAGGTAGAGCAGAGCCCTCAACACTGCCAGAGATGGACCAGGGGGAACCAAATTTTGTGCCAGGGAGCTCTGCAGTGCCTCTTGCTCAACAGTTCTCGCTTCCCAGTGCTGTGTCTGAGAAACAAATATCCCAGCTAGAAGCATTTCAGTTCTTATGGGGAGGGCAGTGGTCTACACCTTACTCATCCACATCTCTTTGGAGTGTTACACTGCTCATGTTAGGGCACATCCCACCTGTAATTTGAGCTTTATGTCAGCTGCTTCCTTCAGAGACAGAGGAGGTGTGCAGTTCCATGTGTAAGAGCCGTGCACAAAGAAATGTTGGCATATCTTGTCCACACAAATCCAGCAATGTTTGTTTCTAGGCATTGTACAGATCAGCGGTTTTGCAGTCATCGTAACAACGGTGCAAACAAACCTCTTTGTCAGAACTTGCTCAAAACGCATGAATTGTCTTCTGAAGCCATACCTCGTTAGCAGACGAGGAACTTGCTACTGCCTGTTCCTCAGCAGGGATGTGCTCCAGGGCAGGGGCACGGGAAGGGACAGGGACAGCAGGGGCTGGGTGGGATCCGCGCATCCCTGGCGGCTGCGGCAGGGACGGAGAGCGAACGCGGCTCCCAAAGCATCGCCGGGGCTCTGTTCGCATCCCGGGACCGAGCCGAGCTGTCCCCGCTCCCTGCCCACCCCCGAGCGCTCCGGACCCTTCCGGAGGAGACGGCACAGAGCCAGCCCGCTGTCCCCCTTACCTTCCATGTGCCCAGCCCCACGGCGGGCATGCCGGCCCCGCTGGAGAGCTGTACGCTGGTGGCCATGGCTCCAGCCGGGAGTGTTTCCCGGAGCATTCAGCCCTCCCAGAAAGGCAGCGCCGCGCCCCGGGACCCGCCCGGGACCCGCCCGGCACAGCCACAGCCCCGCGGCCCCGGGGACACCGGGCTCGCTGCTTCTCCCCCTGTCGTCCTGAGAATCAGACCTTTCCATATTGTTTTCATAATTTCTAGCCACTTTCCCAGGAAAGTCACTATAAACGTAGGTGTTTATACATTACATTAAAGATCTCCCTTTTGATGGACATCTCTCACCACCAGTGTGGTTGGGAAGGTGTTAACCTGACTATCCAATCCCTGCTCGTGGTCAAAAACCTATAAATACTGAAAAAACAAAATAAACTTCCTTCTTCTTTCATCACACTTGGAGCTGCGTCTGTGTGAATCATTTCAGCTGCAATGTGGGCTCTGGGTTCCCTCCTCATCCCTCTGGGACGGGAGAGGAAAAGTGATCTCCTTTGTAGGGATAAATTAGAAAGCAGTTATTTTAAAGAAAAAATGTTATTTTTAGTGTTGGGAGACGCTTCTTTTAGTATTTTTTTGAAAGCTGCTGAAGAATAATAGGTGTTAAGTTGAAGTTTTGCTGCATGCTTGTGGTTGGAGAATTTATTCAGGTGTCAGCATCAGTTGGCAACATAATAGTGCATTTTTCTCTGTGTGCCTTTTTTTTGTAGCTCTTTTCTTGCCCTTCTTACCTGAGAGTAGACAATAGCTTGTCTCTGTAATCCTGTTTTTTGTCAGCACCATCAGCCATCCCCAGCAGGATGTGATGTTTCAGTCAACATCACAAAATAGTTACGTAACGTAGTGTTTGCCTTTTACTTTTTTTTTCCCTGCTGGATTCCTCCTCTGTAAGTCTGCTCTGAGCATGCTCAGACTCTTGGGGTTTGGCTTGAGGGACAGTGAAATCAGTGGAAAGATTGTGATATTAGGAGCACAGTATTAAAACCAAGCATGAGAGGCCTGCTGCCATCCTAGTTCAGGGGTTTTTCCCCAATGGTTTCTTGACTTAGAGATACCTCTGTCTTTTGGAAAGGATTTTGGGCAGGTTTGCATTTGCTGTAATGTATCTGAGGTCCATTTGGTCATAACCAAAAGCACAAGTTTTGTTCACACCTCATTTGAGAACAAAATCTCCTTTCTTTTTAATCACTTACAAAGGCCAAGTTCTGTTTGCATATGTCATGGGGTAAGGCAACACCAGACAAGGTGATAGTGCTAAACTGGATTCACCAAGTGCATCAGTGAAGGAAAAGCCTGGCAGAGAGGATGTGACATGCACTGAAGGAGTCTTGGTATGAGCTCTGGATGATAAAGCAACAGGAGAACCATACCTGGAAATATTCACAATGTGTATTAGTGTGTGCCCCTCATAAAGTACTGCAGTGAGTCAGTGTGGCCTCACCTGGGGGAAAAGAGCACTCAACTCTGATCTGTCAGGCTCTGGGCAGTGGCTCAGCACTGACACATGCTCTTACACCTCGTGTCCTCATCATTTTGGGTATCTGCATGGGTGTAGTCATGTTTCCTCACAGTCTGTTTTACTGAGGGCTTGTAAATATCAATGTCAGCACAGCCTGGCAGCCAGAGCAGTCCACACTTTCACCACAGAGCTTTCCAGCACTTCCAGTTACTCTCCTGGCACTTTCACATGATATGTACCAAGACTCCTCCCACAGCTCTTGTCTGCACCAGCTGGTCAGTCATGGTTCATTATATCCAGTTATTTTAACTCCTAATCATGGCAAGCTCTTGATGCTCCTGTGACATTCAGTCTCAGCCTTTCTGCCATCTGTCAAGAACCTTTCATCCATGCACTCACACCCACAACCCAATTCACATTGCAATTGTACAATGCAAGCAGCTCAAGCTTGTCTAAGTGTTTTTACCCACTGCATACCAAGTTAAACAGTAGTACAGCACGAGCACTAAGTCAGTCAGCATTGGGCTCTAATGCTATTAACCTTCACAAATGCTGGTTTTTGTTAGTCCTCAAGGAAGTCTCTTGACCACTCAGCTACTCAAGACACAGCTCAACCTTCACATGCCTTTCTCAGAGCTCACAGCTTGGTCTAGTGTGGGAGTTATGGATCAGAATGCAGCAGATGTTCTGCCAGCCCCAGGCACACGTGGACACACGGACACCTGAGCTGCCACACTGTCACAGCACCTCCCAGCTATCCTAGCACTGCCCAGCCAGGCTCACCTGCACCTCCACCAGGAGGGAGATGATGGGACACTTGTGGCTGGGTTCTTTCCCCGCTTGGACTGAGTTTGATGAGAGAGAGGCAGTTTTCTCTTCAGACTTGGTTGTTTATTCTTCTCTAATCTATATTACATATATACAAGGCACAAGGAGCTACATGCATTAAGATAGAAAGGTGCAAATTGGCCAACAAAGAACTTCTGCAAGGTTTTTTATATGTCCATTTACCCAATTAACAAATGCCAAGTTAATTATTTTTCTTAATAACCCAATGACCCAACACCTGTGAACTGCACTGTGGCATTTTCTATTCAATCACTCATTACTACCCAAAAACCTCTGGAAGAAGAAAAGAAGAAAAGACAACACCCTAAATCCTCCATCTTGTCTTTTGTTTTCTAACTAGTTTAAACCTTTAACTTTTTTACCTAGTGACTTAAGAAAACTCTTACACACTCACACCCCTAGTTTTTCCATTTAACAGTTGTTTCCATGGTGTTATATGAAATTCAGTGTTTTCTTGGATGTCAGAGCCATGTATCAGAGATAAGGGCACACACTCTGTGCCTCTGACACCAACAGGAGAGGCTTTGGCAAGGGAAGCCTTTACTCATTCACATGGTTACAATGAGCAGAGACCTGTCCCAGTGAATCAGCACATCCTGAAGGGAATATAATATTATATAATATACTCCAGTGTCAGGCCCTGGGCAGCAGCTCAGTATTAACATATTTCAGTTCCACCATGCACCTTCTGTGCTGTACCAGCCACTTGCTGAACACTGCTTATCTCCCCTCTCCCCCAGTCTCTGGTACTCTGGGCTTTCAGTAGCCAGATATCAGCACTGGCTACCAATTAAATCAGTCCTCAGTGATACCCAGGCAGAGTTTTCAGCAGGTCAGGTGTTGGTCTCCTGTTGCTTGTTGATCACAAGATCTCAATGCTCTTGTGACATCATTTAAAATTGATCAGGGATGATTATTTCCAATTACATTTTATATCTGATTTTATCCAATTATATTAATTATTTTCCAATTACATTGTTCATGCAAGTTTCTTGGTTTGTTAATTTTAGCATTAGAATAGAACTTCCAAACCAGCAGTAATCCAATTTTTATTTTGGTCAAGAATGAAATTGAACATCAATCTCTTTCCAGTTTCAGCCTGTAAAAAAAGTGACTGAAATAAAGCCCAGTATGAGTTGGTATTCATCTGGACACTTCTCTCATTTATTTTTTTTTCCCAGAAAGCTTTGAGCTGTACTCTAGAAGTTAATTTTGTCTTTTACCTTCAGGCAGTGATTATGTGATTATTCAGGATGCACTTTTCTCCTCCACTTACATATCCTTAACCCTGCAACCTTAAATGGTGCTGATGTAAGACAGTAGATAAAACCAGTTGCTCATTCCCTCTTCTGTTTTCCCCTTTGCTATTTCAGCCATGCAGAAATACTCATGTCATGAGAATTATCACAGCCCACATTTTGTTCTTCAGAACAATTGTACAATTTCCTTCCACCAAAGAAAAAAACCCAAAGTCACTGAACACAATAACCTTGCCTTTGCTGGCAAGAAGGATACAGTGTGTAAGCTACATAGTGCACAGTCTGAGGCAATGGTAGAAACTCATTAGACCCTGGAGGCCTGAGAAAGGGCAGGAAAAAACCCATCTTCAGTATTCTGCATTGAAAGGGTATGCCTTGTGATTTTTGCACCTGGAGGAAATCAAAGAGGAAAGATTACTCAAGGTTAAAATAATTAACCTCAGAGATTTGGTAATATAGAAACAGCCTACAGGACCAAGTTCCAGCCTTTCTGTTATTCAGGCATTGAACAGTGGTGGGACCAAGTAGAGAGTTAACTCTTTTTAGATACAGAGATAAAATTCACACAGAGACAGCAGCACTTTCTGTGGCATTGCAGCCAAGATTTCCTGTTTTGGCTTCCAAGGTGCATATTTGCAAGCAGCTGTGCTTTGTACTGCACAACAGATGGTTATCCATCCCCACAACCACCTGTGTAAGGGCTGACATCAATTTCTAATACCCCACAGAAAAAAAATTACCCAAAATTTAAAACAGCCTAATGCTCATTTATCCCATATGGACACAGCCAAAGTTATCAACTAAAACCCTCAATTTGGAATTCCAGGCATATAAAGTTTCCTGGAGAATGGATTTACAATGAATACACAGCACAACTTACCCTTGCCTTTCAGTGAATAAAGTGGAAATGTAACAACAGATGCTTCGTCCCCAAAATTATATCAAATTTCAAAATATACCTAATTTGAACAGCTATAGCAGTCCCTGTGAGATCAGAATAAAGATCATTGAAAATGTAAGAGTTTGAAGGACACAAACTGACACTTACGTGACCATTTCACAGATTCTCCAGTTCCTGTTTAAGCTAAGAAGAGTTGCCATCTCCTCTTTAGTCAGTTCAAAGTCAAACACCTAAAAAGAGAAAACCAGCTGGATTTATCTTCTTTAAACAAATCAAATCAGAAGTGAGATTCACAAGATGAAAGAACAACTTCATATCAGAAAGGATGCTGATTACAAGACAGATTCATGAAACATGGAAAGGAAAAGAGATATCTTTGGATTTTCCAGACTCTACTGGCAGAGGGAAGAAATAGAAGGAGGCACCACATAAAGTGCCTGATAAGGTTATCAGAATAGTGTTTGCAAGAGCTCTGTCTGTTCTTCACTGCAGTTTTCACTGTAGCCCTGCCTTCCAGACAGACAGAAAGAGTCCAGTCCTCTTGCTGCAGAGGCCATGGCAAGGGTGATAAAGGATCACTGCCCAGCCATCCCTGAGGGGCAGCAGCTCAATCCCAATCCCTCACCTGGAAGTTCTCCACAATGCGCTGTGGGGTGACAGATTTGGGAATCACAATCACATTTCTCTGGATCTGGAAGCGAAGGAGAACCTGCAAGAACAGACAACTGAATCCTTCCTCCTGTTCCAACAGCTGTTTTCCCTAAGCTATAGCCAGTTGTGCAAGCTGCATTTCAAATCATCCCTGTCCCTGCAGTCCAGGTTGCACTGCCTGGAGAGCAAAGAGGAGAGTGGTGGAAGCCCCCATGGAAAATCTTCTTTCCATTCTGGTTTTGGGCCAGTCAATTCCTTTTCTTAGCACTCAGAAGTTTTGCAGTATGTACAAGGCTTACATTCTCTGCAAGAGGACTTGACAGGGGAAGTGATATCAGAAGATGAGTCAAGAATATTATCTTGACTGATGGCCAGAGTTAGTAGTAGCTTGTCTTGTAGGCCACAGAATGGACAGCCTGCATTGCTTGTTAACAAGAGGAAAAAGCAGGATTGCTAACAGGTAACACCACAGCAGCTGTGCCCTCTCTTCAGACAGAGTTCCTAAATTGCTTTGTTACAGGAAGGGGTATCCACTGTCTGACACCTACTGACCTGGGCTGGGGTTTTGTTGTGCTTGGCTGCAATCTCCTTGATCTTGGGGTCATCCAGAAGAGAAGGTGCCTCTGGTTTAGAACTAGACAAAATGGGGGGAGAAAAGGATGAAACAACAAAGAATCACTTCAGAAAGATTCCATCTAGCCCCATTAATTAAAAAAAATAAAAAAAAAGGAAAATATATATACACCTGCAGCATAACTCAATTAGTCTGAATGCTTCAGACTTAAATCACACAAACCCACTTGGAAATTACCCATCAGGACGTCCAAGGGGACAGTAGGCTGTCACAGTGATCCCTTTGGAGTGGCAGTAGTCAATCAGCTTCTCCTGGGACAGGTATGGATGACACTCAATCTGCCAACACAGAAGCAGAGAGTGAGAGCTGTAAAACTACTGTAGTTTTCCCTTGCTCCAGAGATTTTTCTGAATCCTAATTTCCTAATTAGAGATTGCTTTCACCCAACCCTGCAGGTGACCTATGTGACAATACAAGACTCAAATTCTGTAGGGCACCAACTTTTATACTGTGCTTTTTGGATTTTTTTTCTGAGAAGCTTTGTAGGAGTCAATCATTATGTCAGAACAATTGCTCACGTCTGGATTCTTCATGCCTCTAGAGAGAATGGTTCCTAGTAATATACTCCAAAGTTAGTGGTTCAACAAGATGAGACAAAAAGGACATATCCTGGTTCTGTTTGTATGAAGAAATATCCAGAGAGAGGGATTTAAACTACATGCTGTATCTACTTTGTTCTCTCTTTTTCCACCTCCTCATTCAGCCATAATCAGAACTTTATAATCCCCAAGAAGTATTTCCCTGCAGTCACTTTGCAGCTTACCTGGTTATTTGCAGGCTTGTGCTTCAGTCCTGGCTTGTTCAAGATTCTTTCAATCTGCTCACGGTTAAAATTGGAGATTCCAATGGCTTTTACCAGACCAGCATCCACCAGCTCTTCCATGGCCTGGCAGAAAGAGGAGCACAGTCAGCATGCAGAGGGTAAGACATGACTGAACACATTCTTCCTGACATGCTCTGTTCTTCTTCATGGGGAGCACACTTTTAAAAGCTGCCGTGTGCTTCTGTAAATTCTTCCTAACTAACTGGGAATGAAAATGGATCAACATAGATGAACATTCTGCAACTGCTGAAGGCAACACCACTGCTGAGGACAGAAGATGTGACTCTCCTGCTTGGGATGAACTCACCTCCCACGTCTGTAGAATATCTGTGTTGCTGGGGATGGCCAGGCCTTTGTCATCTACAGGGAACAGATCCTCTCCTGCCTGTCAGTGAGAGAGAAATTGCTTGAAAATCTCTTGTTGAGTCCACTTAAGTGCTCACAACCACAGCACCTTAAATTTCTAGTGCAAGAGTGCTAATTCTTGTCTCCATTCAGTCATTCCTTTCTGAGAAGTGGAAGGAATTTAAGGCATTTTTGCCAGTGACCATTCCCCGTAGGAACAGGTTTTTCTGCTGGAGCCCTGGAAGTGATGGCTCACCCAAACACCTACAGGGAAACAAAGCAGTCAGAGCTGCAGCCTCCAGCCTCACATGTGCTCCCTTCAGGTGCTGTTCTTCAGTTCCCACTTAGCAAGAACTGCTTTGTCCTTTTTCCAGGGGGGGCATCAACACTATGGTCTACACAACACCAGATCTACTGAAAAGAGGTTTTGTGTGCACTGCCAGCTCTTCCATGAGAATGCTCAATGTAAAGCCACCAACACAAGGAAAGTTAGAAGAGCCTTTGTGTACAAGTTATGAAAAAATGCCAAGACTGAACTGTGTTTAGCAGCTGTTTGCTGCTGTCACCATGAGACAGTTTCATTTTCATGCCTCTGTTAATATAAAGTTAAAATAAAGCATGACAAAAAGATGAGCATCTCAAAGGCAACAGATAGAATGGGGACGGATCAGACTGCAAGAGGACAGAAAGGCTGTGCCTAGAAATATTCAGACTGAGACATCAACTCCTTCACTGATCTTGGGGGGCATAAACTCTGTAACAGAAGTTTCACCTTTTTAATTCCTGTCTCAGTGGAACAATGCTAAGGCTCCTACAAGCAAGGTCAGCTCAATCTGTACTGCACTAAGGACTTGGTGATTGAAATGGAAAACAGATATGCTTTCTTTTGCTGATTCTGTAGCACAAAAAGGAAAATTGCAGAAAAGCAGCAAAAAGCAACCCTCCTTCCCACAAGGGGTGAATGTGAGATGAATACACACTGGATTTGCAACAGAAAAGTAAAGCAGCCTGTCTCTTATGCTTGGAGCTGGGAGAGCTGCCTCTAGTTTCTCTAGTTTTCAGGCCATCATTCCCAGGATCAAACAATTGCCTCTAGGGCAGAGACCAAGAGCCCGAGTCACATGGCCAGGGTCAAGCTGAGCACCAGAGCAGTGCTGGCACAGATAACAGGCATGGAATTGTCAGCCAGAACAATTGTTGGGCTGTTAAACCAGCCACAAGAAACAACGTTACGGGCATTGCTGCTACCGTACCTTGAAGCCAAAAGGCCAGTGGACAAGGTAGAGATCCAGGTAATCCAGCTTCAGGTCTGCAAGAGTCTTCTGGCAGGCTCCCTTCACCAGAGGCTTCTCATGGAAGGTGCACCACAGCTGGAGACACAAATCAGGGCTTTCTCAGACTTCTCAGACTGAGAATTCCTGGGTTAAAGCTCTGGGGTGCTCCCTGCACAGGAATGCTGTTCTTTGGAATGGCATGGAACGAGGCCAGCATAGTGCTCTTCGCACACACTGAGCTCTCGGCTGTGTGGCAGCGCAGGAAGCAAGAAAATACCAGCAATTAACTCATTTACAACACAAACTCCTCCAGCGCTACGACATTTAATGATGTTAAATGTAGGCTATTCCTAATGTAAAAACACCACCGATAAAACCAGCATGTCCATAATCCACGGCCATCTGATCCATACCTTACTGACCACGAAGAGATCCTCTCGTTTCACAGCACCTTCCTTGATTTTCTGCTGGATCCCTTCCCCAACTTCCTTCTCATTCTGGTACACGTAGGCACAGTCGAAGTGGCGGTACCCGGCATCGATGGCAGCCATCACCGCAGCTGCCACCTTACCTGGGGGGGACTAAAGGGACAAAGGGCAGGGCAGGTCTCGGTGAGGGATTCTCAGGCGCTCCCCCGTCCCGCAGCGCGGTACCCGCCTCACCTTCCATGTTCCCAGCCCCATGAGGGGCGCGCTGGCGGCGGTCCCGAGCCTCACGTACCCCGCCATGCCCGCCATAGGTACCCCGCGTCCGCGGCCAATCAGCGTCCCTCGCTCTCGCGCGAGCCCGCCGCACTGACCAATCAGTGTCCCCTGTTCCGGCGCGAGCCCGCCGCGCCGACCAATCAACGTCCCACATCCCGGCGCGAGCCCGCCGCGCTGACCAATCAGCAGTGGAGCCCGCCGCCTGCCGTGGGGGCGGTTCGTGTGGGAGGGAGGCCGGGCGCGCTCCCGGCTTTCTCCCGGGAGAAGGGTGAAGTTCCTTGTGGAAGGAGGAGGGCGGGGCTCAGGTGTGTCCCTGTGGTCCGGCTGGAGTTCCTGCAGGGATCAGCTCCCGCAGGGTACACGGGTTGTCCGTGCGTGTCTCGCTTGTGCCATGTCCCCCGGTGTTCTGACCCCCTCTCGGTTCCCTGAGAGAGACACAAACGTGGGACAAACAGTTTCGCTTCGGGGTGAGTTTACGAGCAATTTCGGAAATGATCAGGACAAATCACTTCATTTAAAATGCTAAGGGAAAGCGTGTTTTAGTGTTTTCAAAACTACCAAGGAACACCGAGTTTTCAGCGAGTATCACAATGATCACCTTGTTCCTCTTCCTTCAGGGAGGTGCAAACCATATTTCAGAAGGAAATACGTACGAGTGTAGCAAGAAATGATAGGTGGCCTTTTAATTTCACATTAGAAACTGACTTTGCAGTTTTGGAGAGGCAAAATGCGCTGTACGGATGAGGTGTTGAAAGTGCAGTGAAAAAGAAATTAATTCATCAACAGGATCCTTTGAGTGCTCAATAACAGCCTGTTAGGGCTGCTTGGGAGGCTTTGCTGTTTGCTGGTACTTGGGGAATTCATTCAGGTACAAAGAGAAATCTGAAATATGTACAATGGTGCCTTTTTCTCCCACAGAGGATGCCCAAGATTGTTCTGCTTCATTTAACTGGAGACAGACAAGATAATTAGTTTTCCCTTTAATCTTCCTCCAGTTTTCTGTCAGCGCTGTCAGCTGTCCTCTGCAGGATGTGGTATTGCAGTTCATCACATAAGAGAGCTGGGGGCTGAGAAATGCAATTTCTCCTTCCTCTCCCTTCTGTGAACTCATGTTCTCCTTTGAAGGTCACTGCCTGCTTTTCCCCATGAGAGACACCTTGGTCTTTTAAGAGAGGGTTTTGGGCAGAAGGTTTTGTGTTTTGCTTTGTTGGTATGAGGCCTTGCACAGACCATGACAATTGTTGCTTCTGTCCTGAAGGTGTGGCAGGGCCTTTGAGAAAAGTGTATTTATTGGAACAGAAGGTTGATGTTGCTAAATGGTGTGCATTGGTTCAACTTCCAGATGCTTGTTAAGGCAGGAGTAAAACAGGGGAGTAGAGATTTAATCTGATTTTAAGACATTGGCCTCTGTCTTGCACTGAGTTCAGATAGAGCCAGGAGCATCCTCTGAGGTCCCACCCATGTCTCTGTGTCTTCTCAAGAGGTTTTTTTTCTTTAAGACTTTAGCTTCTGATAATTCTTGTATTTGTTAAAAACAGGGCTGTGCCCAGGGCTTGGGGGCTGTGGCCAGCAAGGAGGGGACAAGGTGGGTGCTGAGGGATGGCAGGGGAAAATGCTGAGTGTCCCAGGCAGGATCTGTGTCCCCACAATGCAGTTGGCTGCAACCCACCCCTCTATGCATCTCTGGGCGGGAGGGCCTTGGGTTTTTCCTACAACAGACAGAAAACTTCCCCTCAATTAGATTTTTGCATTTTAAAGTTAATTTTATTTAAAATGCGTGACACCTCTGATGAAATTGTGGACCTGTGGGGTGTTGGTTGTCAACATCTGGCTTCTGCTGATGCATGACTGAAGGCAACCACTGAATAGTGGTGCTGTAGAAAATACTCTTTCCTTCTTCCAAAAAAGCCAAATTTCATGGGATAAACATCCCATGTCTCCTGGCAGCACCAGGGCAGATGACACCAGAGACCTAGTGTTTCAAGCACCTTCAGTATTCTGCATTGAAAGGGTATTCCTTGAGATTTTTGGACCTGAAAGAAACGGAAGTGAGAATGTTATTTTCACACATGATCCAAATGTGATGTAGAGATAATGTTGTGTGTGTGGAGGAGCCACCAAGGGAAGACCTGCATCATGCAGTCACAGCAAGAACAGGTGGAGATACATATTTTCCTTTCTCTGATACAGACTGAGATGAGTTGAACATCCAAAACCCATTTTTTGTGTCATTCAAGTTACAGAGAGATTCCTGACAATTAAGAATTAAAAATGAGAATACAGTTTGGTTTAATTTTTGTTTTGTTTTTAAAGTGAAAATATCAAGCCTTCTCATGAAAATGTTATCATTTTGGGACAAACCAGTTGGAGCTTGAGTTGGCATGATTTTTAAATAAATTGAATTTCATGTTAGAAGCTGTGACACAAAATTGCATGTACAGAATATTCAGAATTTAAGATTTAGAAGGAAACAAGCAGTGTCACTTACACATTCATTGCACAGACCCTCCAGTTTTTGTTGAAGGTCAGAATAGTTGCCATCTCCTCTTTAGTCAGTTCAAAGTCAAACACCTAAACAGAGATACAAGTGGAAATCACTTCTTTGAACAAACTTATTAGAAATATAAGAGCAGCTCCACACTGGAGAATCCATTTTCACACATGGACCGCTGAATTATGACCAACAACTTGTTTTATGGACATAAGGGATTATTTTATGACCATTGCTAATTCTAGATGAGATGTTTCTGGCATGTTCCTTTGTGAGGATTCCAAGCAAACTGTGCCTGTTCATCCATCCACAAGCCATGGAACAGGGAATAATACCATGTAAGGATTGCTGATTAAAGTCTCCAAAAGTAGGCCTGGGTTAACACAGAGTAAAGTGTAGTTAAGCATGAAGAAGTCCAGTCCTCTTGCTGCAGAGGCCATGGCAAGGGTGATAAAGGATCACTGCCCAGCCATCCCTGAGGGGCAGCAGCTCAATCCCAATCCCTCACCTGGAAGTTCTCCACAATGCGCTGTGGGGTGACAGATTTGGGAATCACAATCACATTTCTCTGGATCTGGAAGCGAAGGAGAACCTGCAAGAACAGACAACTGAATCCTTCCTCCTGTTCCAACAGCTGTTTTCCCTAAGCTATAGCCAGTTGTGCAAGCTGCATTTCAAATCATCCCTGTCCCTGCAGTCCAGGTTGCACTGCCTGGAGAGCAAAGAGGAGAGTGGTGGAAGCCCCCATGGAAAATCTTCTTTCCATTCTGGTTTTGGGCCAGTCAATTCCTTTTGTTTGCATCTGGGATTTTAGCAGTCTATGCAAGCTTTACATTCTCTGCAAGAGGACTTGAGAGGGGAAGTGACATCTGAAGATGGTCTAGAATATCTTTGATGGCCAAAGAGTTAAAGGTGTGTCCTGGAGGTAATAGAATAAAAAAATTCTGCATTGTTAGGGAAAAATCAGAGAAGTGCCACAGTTCATGGGAAAGGGATAGAGGTTCTACCTGTTTTGGAGCTCTGTTTTCCTGCATTGGGAAGGAGTGCCCACCTGTGCTGGGGTTTTGTTGTGCTTGGCTGCAATCTCTTTGATCTTGGGGTCATCCAGAAGGGAAGGATCCCCGGGCTTAGCCCTACACAGAGAAAACAAACCAGTGGCAAGAAACCTCTGCAGAAAGATTCAGCACAGCAACAGAGATCTGTATTTAAATAAGAAATGAGTGATGTGTGTGCAGTCTCAGTGCTTCAGTCATAATCCCCACCAGCTCCCTGGCAGATTGCAAAGCACATTTACCATGGTCTGTCAGGAGAGCCAAGGGGGCAGTATGCAGTCACAGCCAGCCCTTTGGACTGACAGTACTTGATCAGCTTCTCCTGGGTGAGGTATGGATGAGATTCAATCTGCCAACACAAAAACAAACAGTCTGACAGTGGCAGAACTGCTGCAATATTGTGCTCCAGAAATTTTCTCCTAATCCAGTTAAAGGCTGATTTTTTCCCTGATTTGACAATGGCCTCCATGATAATACCATGGCAATAATGATACAAAGTGTTTACACAGTTTTTGCTGAGGGGTGTTTCACAAAACTCATCTCTGGGTTATTATTCCAGAAAGACTGTGTTCAGGAAAACTCTCACTTAAACAGTGTCTGAGCAAGGTGATACAAAAAAAAAAAATAAAATAAATAAATAGAAGTATCTAAGTGCTGTACTCTGAAATATCCATAGAGATGAATTTAAAGTACATGCTGTGTCTGCTTTGTTCTTCCTTTTTGCATCTCCTCATGCAACTGTAATTGGATCTTTATAATCCCACAAAACCAGTCACCTGCAGTCACTTTGCAGCTCACCTGGACATTTGCAGGCTTGTGCTTCAGTCCTGGCTTGTTCAAGATTCTTTCAATCTGCTCATGGTTGAAGTTGGAGACACCAATGGCTTTTACCAGACCAGCATCCACCAGCTCTTCCATGGCCTAAAACAACAAAATCATCATCCAGTGTGCAAAGCAGCTCATGATGATTTTCTTCCTAATGTGACTTGTTTCCCACCACAAGCAGCACAAAAGAACTAATTAGTGTTGCAAAGTTCTCTGAGCGAAAAACAGATGCTGGCACATTAATGCCATCTCACCCAAGCCCAAATTCTCATTCCCTGAGTGTGTAGAAATTCACACTGAGTTGCATGAGGAGAATGATGACACTCAGTAATCCACCACTGTGCAAGCAGTGGAGGGCTGTCCCACACATTATAGGTCAGATTTCAACCTAAAATGTCTTTATTTCTGTGAAATTTGTTTGAGCAACTCAAGAAAGGCACAAGAACCATGGTGAAAACAATTTGTTATTAAAACAAGTTGATATTGTTCCGCAGTGAGATTTTTCTAGCTTCAGTGTGGTGGCCACTGGAAGTGCTTGTGCAGCTCCAGTCAAGTAAGACACTCAGAGAATAGGAATAACCAGGGAAGGATTAAGCATGCCCATTATGAAAAGCTATTTTGTACTGCCTTATTAAGTTTACAATTAAGTTTGTAATTTTGTTTAATAAGGCAGTAAATTTAAGTTTAATAAGGCAGTTTGTACTGCTTTATTAAATTGGTGACTTCCAACTAATTTTGTGTGAACGAGACAACAGTTCTGTGACTGCTGAAGGTAATGCAAGCAGGGAAAAGACTGACGAGGACAGAGGATGTTCCTCTTCTGCTCTGGCTGAACTTACCTCCCATGTCTGTAGAAGATCACTGTTGCTGGGTATGGCCATGCCTTTGTCATCTTTGGGAAACAATTCCTCTCCAGCCTGTCAGAGAGAGAGAGAAAAGGCTTGAAATAATCTCTGCTGTGACACTAGCTGTGTAAAATCACCCAACAGGGATGTAAGGAGCTAAAGCTAATGCTGCATTAAAAAAACCAACAAAATAACAAGCAATTCTCTCCATAACTCAGTTAGTTCTTTGGTCACTTCTTATTCTTAGTTCTTGAATTTTTGTCATCTACTATGCCAATAAAGACAGGTGTTTCTGCTGGACCCTTTGAAGTGATGATCCACAGAGTGCATGCAGGGAGGTGGTTAACTTATGGAACAATATTCTGGAGTCCTACACGAGTTCTCTTCAAGTAGTGTTCAAGTAACAGTTTCTTTAGTTGTTATTAAAAAGGATATAATGGAGGATTGGCTTGGGAACATAGACCTTCATACTGGAGTGCATCTGCTGCCAGATGTCCCATGGGGATGCTCATTGTTGAAACTGCTGTATTAGAAAAATTAGAACAGCTTCTAACTGGACAGTATGGCCAAAGTATTTTGAATTATTTGAATTATCTAAACACCACAATATTGTGCAGTTTCACTTGACAACTTTGTCCACATAAAGCTTACTAGAACAATATTCAAGGAATGGAGTTGAGCTCGAAAGCATAAGGTAGAATAGAGATTTTGATAGGCATCATCTTTTTGAGATCCAAAGTCTGTGAAACAACATTAAGGCTCCTACAGGCAAGGTCAGCTCAATCTGTACTGTTTGAAGGATTTGGAGAATAAAGAAACAAATGGGAAACAGAAGTGTTTACTTGCACCATGTGATTCTGTAACCTGCAGAGGAAAGAATTTCTGTCAGGCAGCAGACTGCACCCCTCTGTCCCAGGGGCTTTTCCTTCAGAAGAGCACGCTTTGGGTTTGTAAAGGAAAGGGAAAGAGGAACAGCTATTGCTTGCAGCCAGGGGCCTGACCTCAGTGCTGTGTCTGCCTGCCCGTTATCAGGAGGGCAGAGGACGCTGTGCAGGCAGCGCTGTCGGGGCAGAGATCAGGGGCAGAGCGGGATGGGCAGCACTGGGGCAGTGCTGGCACAACAGGCACGGGCTCTTTCTGGAGCAGCAGTGGTGCTGCAAGTGCTCCTGGCACTTCTGAGGAGCTCTCCCAGGAATGAGACCTGCTGTTACTGTGTACCTTGAAGCCAAAAGGCCAGTGCATGAGGTAGAGATCCAGGTAATCCAATTTCAGGTCAGCAAGAGTCTTCTGGCAGGCTTTCTTCACCAGAGGCTTCTCATAAAAGGTGCACCACAGCTGGAGACAAAAGCAGGGCAGACTGTGACCTCCTGGTTAAAGCTCTGGGGTGCTCTCCTGCACAGCACAGAAATGCTCCCTGTTCTTTGGAACGAGATGTGGCATGAGGCCAGCCTAGTGCTCTTCAGCTGTGGCAAGCTCTGGGCTGGGCCTGGCCTGTGACTCTCGGGACAGTGTGTGCCAGTGTCAGGTTCCATGAGTTCACCCATCATTTGTGCTACCCCCTTTGCCCCAGGGTGTGCCCTGGCAGTAGGGGGCTCCCAGAGGCAGTGGTGTATCTGTTCTTCCCGAGCACGCATGTAGCAGGCAAAGCCAAGGAGATATAACACAAACCATAAAGAGTGGTTGCCCCCAACCTTTACTTAGGTAAGAAGTAACTCCAGATTCCAGCTAAATAGTCTGATTTTTGTAATAAGAAGGAAAACTCACCATCCCCACCTTCCTTGAGACATGTGCTGAGTGTCCCAAGGTGCCCTGAAAGACACCTCCCATGGCAGGGACACCCCTTTGGCAATGCTCTGAGCCAACTGCTGGAACAAGCACCAGGTTCACATGTGCTCTGCTGTGCTTTAGCAGTCAGCAGGGTGTTATTAGCAAGCTGGTTTTGCCTCTATCAGTCCTTTACACTGAGTGGTCTCTGACCTCTGCATCACTTGTTTCTACCTTGTTTGGGGCTATCTGGTCCACTCTGCCTTTTCCTGCTTCTCTTCTTTTGCACTGATCAATCCATCCCCCAGGAGTGCTGGGTCACCACAGCAGGCTGCAGACACGGTGTGTCCTTCCTAACTCTCCTTACAGAAAGGGGTGAAGCTGTAAGCTTGTATCAGCAGTGACCTAAATGCTGCTATGATATGCCTTCTCGTAAAGTTTGTCTCTATTTCTTACCTTCCTGCTACCTTCCTATTTTATTTCTAATAAAAACACTTTACACAAAGCATTCCCCCAGCTGTGCTCCAGGCTGCAGGATCATTTGATCCTTACCTTGCTGACGACAAAGAGGTCCTCTCGTTTCACAACTCCTTCTTTGATTTTCTGCTGGATCCCTTCCCCAATTTCATTCTCATTCAGGTACACGTAGGCACAGTCGAAGTGGCGGTACCCGGCATCGATGGCAGCCATCACCGCAGCTTTTACTTGCCCAGCTGCAGACTGGAAAAAATGCATAAATATTAAGAGTCAGTGCTTGTTAAAGACCTGTATTCTAGGGAATAAATAAAACCAGGAAAACCGTGTTAGGGAAAGCAATCCCTCCCCCCAGTCCAGGTTGGTGGGGTTTTTTCCTTTACAAGAACACTGTTTCTTGCAGTGGTAAACACAGACTCCAGGGCTGGAAATCAACCTCCAGCCATTTACGTGTAGCTCCACTCCAACTCACACTCAGCCCAACAGCCAGGCAGAGCAGAGCCCCAGGACTGCTGTCCAGAGCTGGACCAGGGGCAGTGGAGTTTTGTGCTTGGGAGCTCTGCAGTACAGGTGCTTTACTCTGTAGCTCTTACCTTCCAGGTGCCCAGCCCCACGAGAGGCATCTTGGCAGCGGTGTTCAGCTGCACATAGGTGGCCATGATCCTGCACTCCCTCCTGGTTGCCTCAGCACAGCTGCCTCTTGCCTGTCTGGTTTTTACAGTGGTCACTGGCCAGGGCTGGGACAGTGCTGTGGGTGTCACTGGTGCCCTGGGCCCTCCCACATCCAGCAAACAAGGCTGTGACTTTTCCTCTTGTACACTTGGCTCACAAAGGTTAATGGGAAAGCTGAAATCAATTAAAGATTGACGAGGTGATTGTTGGAGTCTGAGACACAGAGTGTGTGCCCTTATCTCTGATGCTTAGCTCTGAGTTAGATAAAGCTAAAAGTGTAAGTGTGTAGATTAGAGAGTTTTCTTAAGTCACTGGGTGAAAAAATTAGATTAGAGTTTAAACTAGTTTAGAGAGCAGAAGACAAGATGGAGGATTAGGGTGTTGTCTCTTTTCCTTCTTTCTTCTTCATTTTCTTCTTCTAAAAGTTTTTGGGTAATAGTAAGTGATTGAATAAAAAATGTCACAGTGCAGTAAGAAAAATAATATATGTGTCTATTGTTAATTAGATAAGAATAAGTATGAAGATAAAAAAGCTGCACAGTTCAAGGCCACTTTGTGCAATCAGAGCCCAAAGTGTGCCAGGTTGTAGTGATTTGAACTTGTGTAGAAAGTCTGGAAAGACCAGCCAAGTTTTGTGATAGCATCCTAATAAACATGAGAAACAAGATCCTGATGAGCTTTGGAGTTTTCTTCCTGACCCAGAGAACTGAGATAAACAGAACTCCCCATGAGGGAGTATTCTGAAGGAGCTTGGCCCAGAGGGGACTGAGAAATCCACAGGAGAGAAGAAATACAGCAGAATCAAAAAAACAGATTAAAAATTACAGTGATTACTTGGAGCTTGGCAGAGGTGTGCCCTGCAGACCTTCCCCTTATGAGAAGATAAGGGGTGAGGGCAGGTGTATCCTGGTCCTGCTGGTGTTTCTGCCAGGATCAGCTCCTGCAGTGCCGTCTTCCCTTGATGGAGCCTTGTCACCTTGTGTGCTGATGAAGTGAGACAGCTGGAGAAACCTCAGGGGGAGTTTGCAGAGGAGGAAGGAGCTCCTTTTCATTCTCCTCAAAGGTGTTGGTATCCCCTTCTCAGGCTGAAAGGTGAGGCACAGTGTAGGACAGGGAAATTCACACAGGGCATGCGTGCCAACTGTGAGAAGTAAAATTAAGTCCCTGTTTTTCCCCAATCTTAACAGAATCATCCCTCTGGTAAAATTCCAGAACTGTCCTTCCTTTCCTTCCTTTCCTTCCTTTCCTTCCTTTCCTTCCTTTCCTTCCTTTCCTTCCTTTCCTTCCTTTCCTTCCTTTCCTTCCTTTCCTTCCTTTC
>NC_031773.1:67662211-67671336 GCF_001522545.3 Parus major | reverse complement strand
ATTTTTTAAATAATATAATTATTTATATTCTATTTTGGTTTTATATATATTTTTATATATTTATCTATAATTACTTATTATAATATTTATTATATTGTTATTATTGTGGGCAGCAGGCATATCTTTGTGTCTTGTTTTTTAGCAGCCAATGCAGTTATAAAAGAATTTCATAATGCAAAGACATGTGAGTGTAGAAGTGTGCTGTAGCTTCATGGTCACTGTGGATGCCATATATAATTACTGCCACAAACTAACACACCCTTTAGCACAAAACCAGAGTAGGATCCAGGGTGGATGGATGTGTTCTAATGTTTGCACACACGGGGGCAGAGTTAAACTTGTTTGTGGCCACTGCTTTTGCATTTCTTCAATCTTAACTCAGCAGATTGAACTGGATATTGTATTCTGTAGATTTTGTAATAATGAGAAGTTGGAAATCTCTCTTCCTCTGCCTCTTTTCCTAAAAAAGGATAAGAAGAAAAAAAATAAAGGTGGCTTACATTTGTAATAAATTAATAGGCTTGAAAATTTTCTGGTAGGGACTCAAAAGATACAAATCTGTGTTTAAAGAGGAAATTGCAAGAGATAACTGCAAGCCAGCTCTCACTAACATACCAATTTTCTGAATTGTCTGATCCTTAAACTCAAGACATAGAGAAGAATTACATTTTCCCTGCTATCTTTTGCTCTGAAATGTGAGATGGTCTCTAACCAGAGGTGTTCCAAAACTCACACTTTTAAGCATTGTTATGCACGTGGAGGGAAAATCAAGTCTGTTTTCTCCCTCCTGTTAACAAGGCACTTACCTTCATCATTTGTGTCCAAGGAGAAGCAGAAAGACTATCTAAAATTTAATATGGTTGGATTTACTACAACTGGGAGCACTCTCCTGTGCTCAACAGCTCCAGCTTTTGCCTGCAGCTGTCTGTGGGGTCTGTGGCCATGTGCAGCTGGTAGGAAGCAGGGTGTGCTGTACAGATTTGGGTTGTTAACTGCACATTTGTGGCCAGAAGCTGCTTCCATTGGGAAATTTGCCACGAATCCGATAGTGTGGAAAGGAGCCATTTGGTAAAATGTTTGCCAGCTCTTTGTTCAGCCAGTGTAGTACCAAATCCTGTCTGACCTATGCTGTGTGTTGGCCCTGGTGTGCTCGGAATGGCTGGATGTTGAGATTTCAGCGCTGTTTTTCTGTGCCTCATCCCCAGGGATCCCCTGTGTTCCCCCCTGCAGCTCCCAGGGCAGCAGTGCTGATGCCTCAGGAAAAACGGGGAGAAAAAATTCCTCAGGATCTGCATCCCAGGGTTGACCTGGCCATGCTGGCCTCTGGGGGCAAACCAAGAACAGCAAGAAGAGTAAGGATTTACCTTTTCCTTCTTCCCAAGGACATTCCCCACTCTAGTGTAAACCAGTGAGCTCAAGAGGTGCTGGGATATCATGCAAAGCTGAGAGAGTAGCTGCTAAAAATGGCCTTTTAAAAATACTTTTTCTCACTATATGTCACCCTCTGGATCAAGATGGACCTCCCAGAAGGAGTAATCACAGTCTGATGTTTCCACAGCACTTGGCACACAATAAACCTGAAACAATATATTTTGGGTTCTGAGAAAAACTCAGGCAATTGCATTCTGAAGCTGGAGTAACTATTACTGTTACAAGTAGAGGAAAGGGGAAAATCTGGGGAACATCAAGTTGAAACTACCCTGAAGAGGAACCTTTTAACTGAGCAGAACTGCAGGAAGCTACAGTTTTTGAGAACTACATCAAATGGGGTGGTGGTTTGGTGATAAAGAGAAGTGTAACTTGCCAACAAATGGGTACCTGGGGGTAAACAGGACAGGAAGAGAGAGTTAATAAAACTGTCAGGCAGTGGGGAGCAGACCCCTGGAGGCAGTGGAGGAGGTGTTGACAGCAGACAAAGGCAAAACAAGGCATGTTCACGATATTCCCAAAGAATAATATAGTTGTATTTTCTTCTGAGTCTTGTCTACATGAAAATCTTGCACTGTTTCATTATGCTGATGCAAATGCCTTTTTTGGACACATATCAGTTGAAGTATGTTGTGTATTGATTTAGCTTAAATCCCTTCCTTACCACTTCAGTTAAAACAGTAGAAACGATTCCAGTAAAATAACATCCATCCTCCCAAAGACTTCACATTAATTTAACAGCGTCAGTTTTTGAACTGGTTTAATTAAGCTGCAACTTCCTTGCACAGGCCAGGACTGGTTGCTGTGGAAGCAGAAACATGTCAGTGTCTTTTGTGTCTTTTCTTTAACTTCTAAAAAGAAAGCTTCTGACCACAGACTGGAGAGGTGGATTAATGTGGGACTGGCAAATACTTTGCTTGATTTTCTCTAGGTCAAGCCCTGTAAAAAGAGGAAGTACCAAAGCATCAACAAAGAGCAAACCTTCTCAGTTGTTTCTGTGGGAGAATGGGCTTTGTAATGAGGGGAGAGGCAACTTCAATTAAGTAGGAAGAACACCATGGCCAGCATCCAAACCCATCTCATCTATAAATGGAAAATTTGCCCATCCCAGACCTACATTCCTGTCCAGTTCTGTTGGTAGGCATGGTTATCACAGGAATGGGATTTTCCTTTCTTGTATATGCAGACTGTAGGTTTTCCAAAGCTCATCACTTTAGAGAACAGTTGACTGTTTTTCTTGCCAGGTGGAGGCTCTTATTCTCACGGAAAAATATTTTCATGCTTCCTTTCAAGTTTCAGCAGTAAGCCACGTCTGGTTTTGACAAGGAAAGGGATGCTTTGAATGTCTTAAGAGTAGAGGAAGAGATAAGTTTTCCCTTTTAAAAAAACACAAAAGTTTTGAAAAGTGTTGGAAATATTTCCTTCGTGTTTGAAAAACAAAACAAAATGAAGCACACAGTAAAACCAATGAGTTCATCTCGATTAGGAACAACATGAAAAATAGCACTGTGGAATCTGTACAGTTGGAGCTGAATAGAAATTGCTTTATAACCTGAACTCGTACACAACAGGGGATCCAGATTGTTTTAGCTGACTGAGTTACTCAGGTTTTGTAAACAGGAGAGCAGAACCTCATGTGGTGTTTCTCCCATCACGTGGCAGGACCCGTGGGCAGCAGGAACATTTAGTGGGGATGTGGAAGGTCCAGTGATTCCCACAGAAGTTCGGCTCATTGTCCTTCACTAATCCGTGGCTGTGCAGTTATCGTGCTCTGTGCTCCAGGTCTGCTCTGGGCTTGGTCAGATGGGCTCCTGCACTCTCAGCATCTGTCATTTCCAGAAGGAATTCAGGATGTGCAGGGAGGAGGCCATGGGTTGAACATTGTTCTAGCATGAGGCTTCCAGCAATTGTCTTGGCTGGGGACTCAGCTTGTCCTGCAGCTGGAATGTGTGTGGAACCCAGGGGCTGGGAAGAGATGGTGGCCACGTGTGGGTTGCTGCAGAGGCCAGGAAAATTGGTTTGGCCTGGGTGTGTTCTCAGCTGCCCCCCAAACCATGTGCAAACATAAGAGCAGATAAAATGGCTTAATCTCTAAAGTTTCTGGATCTTGAAAAGGGCAAGAGGCCTTGGTCCAACAGCACGTGCCTCATTTTGTGGTGTGTTTCTAGAGACATTATACCCTTCCCCAAAAGGAAAACAGGTTGTTGCCAGATGAATCTACTGCTGCAAATTCCTCCTTAAAAAGGGCAGGACCTAGTGCCCATTTTTTTCCCTCACACATCCTTGTATTGATCTTGGCTCAGTCCTGTGTTTGATATATTACAGATGCAGTACCCAGAAGAATAAGGACACCAATATTGAATGTTTAAACAAGTACTTGACCCTTCCAAAATGTTGAATGTTGGATAGTGCTGAAGCAGAAAAGTTTCTTTTTAAGATAAAAAGGAGAGAAATACTGAATTACAGGCAGAATATTTTTCCTGGCTCTTCCATGGATAGCTAGATCTGGTGACAGTATAGAGGAATAGACTAATTCTGAATAGAAAGAGTAGAAGTCAGGCACAAAATTATTTCAGTGAATGGTTTTCCATGTAAGTAAAACAGATTTGAAAAATTTGAACTGAAAAACTCTGTGAAGTTGGATATTTTGACTCCCCATCATGCATGATTTATTAGTCCTGTCTGTCTTTCCACTCATGCTCCTTTTTTGTTAAAGAAATGAGGTGGGGTGGAGGAGGAGGAAGCATGAATTAACTTGTGATACACAGCTATTTATTTAGCAACCTAACTCCTAAAGTTTCCTGGGAAACAATCCTGTAAAAGAGAGGCCTGATTTTGTTGCTTTTTACAGTCAGGAGCAGCCCCAGTGAATTCTGAGGAGTTACAGTAAACTGGAAGAACAGTGTGACTCAGTCCTTCTCTTGATATTATGTGACCATAACACATAGGACAGACTTTTTATATAGGAAGCTCATTTTTGTGCTCCATTCAAAACCAAACTGAACTTCAGCCAGTCTTGATTTGTAAAATGGTGTGAAGCAAGAGAGCCACATACCATGGACAGAAACACAAGAAGCACCAGAAAAGTCTTTGTGATTTGTACAAGAAAATCAAATTTGTGAGAAAACAAATATCATAAATACAGACAGAGATAACTCTACACACACACATCAACAAAGTCTTAGTTAATCCAAGGTTCATTGTAACATGGAAATAAAAGACTTTAGAGCAGCTTTTTTTTTTTGAGGTGAACCATTAATTTTTCATAGCAAGAAAGTTAATACACATGAACTTAAATGTGTAGTGTGTGTTTGTTGTTCTCACTATTCTCTACAACGACACAAAAGTTCCCATTTTACCCTTTTTGGTTGTATTTGCTCAGATTGTTATGTGCTGTCATCATGCTCTAGTATCAGCACTATCCAGTGTGTTTTCAAAATAACTAATCGTGACTAGACACCACCCTGCTGCTTTCTTTTTTCAAAGCCTTTTAAAATTATCTCTTCCCAGACAGTTCCTTACTGACGTCTGGTGTCTGGAGCACTTTGTTTATTATGAGGGAAAAAAAGCAGATTTCATCACAGGATTTTCTTTGCTTTTGATACTGCTACAAGAAGTTAATTTGGACAATATTGTGACTAAAAACCAGTGAAATGCTCCAAACCAGAATCTGAAATGTAAACCCCTCCGAACTCAAAAAATTTAAAAGTGAACCTTGTAAATCTTGAGATTTTGTCTCTGGCTCTAGAAATGGGAAAACTTTTAATTGTGAGAAAGAATTTTGTTATCATAGCCATTGATACCTTGTAAAACTTTTTTTCAGAGTTATTTTTGAAGACTAGAACTGTATCCATGAAGATTTCTTCAGAACATTGTGTTCCACACACTTTTTTGTATGTTCTAGGCACCTGCTGGGCTGAGGTGTTTATTTGAAGATGAGAATGTAATGGTTTTAAGGGCATGGAGAATATAAATTTTTCTCCCATGCCTGTGTTCTCAGCTTGGGATATCTAGAAATATATTTTTTTTTAATTAATATTTCAGAAGAACAAACAGAAGTCATCTTTTTTACTTCAGAATAACATTATCAGTAACTAGCTATTGGGATTACATAAAAAATTCAGTTCCCACTTCAGGTTTAGAATATGATGCCTCACAAAGCGGCTTCTCTCCATCTGTTTTGCATATAATGAGGGCTTTTATGTATTTTCTTCCTCCTTCTTGGTCATATATTTGGTATTAATGATGCAGAAAAACTTCTCCACTTCAGCAAAGACTAAAGTTCTGATTCTGTTGAGAAATGCAGGGTTAGTTTAAAAGTGCTGACACACTCAACTTTTTCTTTTTGTTTTTTAAACATATTTTCCCTCCAAGTAATGCAGTTAGAGAGAGAGAGAGAGAGAAGAAAAAAAAAAAGGTAGAGTACTTTATTTTCTCTTCACATGAGCTTATACTTCTGCTTTTGATAGAAGGAGAATCTACTGAAGTTGTGTGTTGCCTGCTTACCCAAACAGGATGAAAGCCCCACTGTGTTAACACAGGAAAGGAACATTGTATTGAACAGTACCTAAACTAGTGAAACTAAAGGTGAAAAAGGGCCTTTGCCAAGGAGCTTAAATTGTATTTGGGTGACTGCAAGGTGTGCCTGGCTGCTCTGTCAGGTGCACCCCCAAGTCTGAGGTAATAATAGGCTTGGTTTAAGATGTGCTGGTGTGATATGTTGACAAATAGGGGTAGGTGTGTGATGAAAAATTACCAACACACAGGTGTGCTGCAGCCAAGGAAATGCTGAGAGCCACATGTGTGGGTACTGCAAGATGTGGTGAGTGGCTCCAACAGAGAGACAGGAGCCTGGCATGTCCTTGCCTGCTCCTGCTCCATGAGCTCTGATGGAAAAAGGTTCATTTTCCTTGTGTTACAGACTGAGATCTGGTGCGTAGAGACATATGAAGAGTTGGATTTAGCCAGAGTAATATTACAGTGTTGTAATTCTGAATCCTCAGGAGGCAGTAAGGATGTTTTTCTCTTTGTAGTGTGTTGTACTCCCAGAGCTTTCTCCATACAAATTTGTCTGTGGGCTATCAGAATAGTTGCAGAGGAATGTGAGACAATAGCTTGGATGGCAGACAGAGGAAAGACAGGTTTTCTTTTGTAGACAGGAAAGATCTAGGTTTTTTGTAGGGGAAAGAAATGTCAAGTGTTGAAAATTACCTGAATGACCCTGCATCCCAGGAAAAAAGTGAGGGAGAGTCCCTGGGCACACATCTGGGCAGCAGAGAGAATGGGCTGGAAAGGAGTAGGGAGGGTCTAGAAAAGGAGATGTAAATTCATGTAGGAAAACACAGGAGAAGTTTTAGAGAGAGGGTTTCAGGGTTATTAAAGAGTGCAAGGACTTGATTACAGAATTTTTCATTTCATTTTCATTACAGTATTTTGAGCATGAAATTATTAATGAAGACAGATCATGTATCAAATAGTTCTAAACAAATAGCTCGGGGTTTTCTGGAAATTAAAATGGGAATGTCTGCAATGCTCTGTGACAAACACTGGATCTGGCTTTGAACAAAGTAACTATTCTGTGAAAGAGTACCAAGGGCATAATCAGTGAAGAAGACTCCTGTTTGCCACAGTTTTAATCAATCCTTAATCAGCCTTTTTTCCTTCCAGTTCTGTTTTCTTCTGCATCTGCCTTGCTCAGCTCCAGGCCTTTATTCAGAGCAGCGCAGTTGCACTGGTGCCCTGGTGGAAGTTTATGGGTTGAGGAAAGGAGTTTCCTGGACTAATTCTGCCACAAACATTCCAGCTAAATGCAACAGGCTGGAAGGGCTCCAGAGCAGAGATCCTGAAAAACACAAGCCAGCTGGTCTGAGAGATAATAGCTGCCTAGTGAGTGTAGCTGTCTGCAAGAAGTCACGCACAGGGTTGTGGCTTTGACTCTCTGTCCTTGGATAGTTTGAAATGTGAATCAAAGTCATTAGGCTGTTTTTGCCATGCTAATGAAATGGTCTTTCCTAGAGACTAAAGGAGACAAAAATCTGTATTTAATGGCCATAGAGGTCCTGGATTGTGGCATGGGATACTGTCTACTCACTCACGACTGCACATTGGCATAGAATGTTTCTTTCTGTTAATTGTATTCTTGATGATTGATGTACAGCCAATGCACATAGTTCTGATATTCAAGAAAAGCTATGTTTCCTTCTATCTCTAGGAACTTTGCTTCTTTTCCTTACAAAGTCAGCCAACCAGTTTGCCTGAAGCCATGGTGACTGCAGGTGTGTGGTCGTGCAGGGGGTGTGGGAGCATTTCTCTTCACCAGTTGGAGCTGATCTAGCAAATCAAACTCTTCTACACCAAGAACTTGAGTATTGCTTTGATTGCATAGGCTGGACTGGGTTTATACTCTCAAGTTCTGGTTTAGACAAGGCTAACAGGAATGAAAGGTAGTTGTTAAAGTTGGTGGATGAGATGAAAAGGATTTTATGTGTAACTGTTAAGTACAATGCACAACCAGTAGAAATATTCTGCAGAAGCAGCACGTTTTATTGTGGTTCTGTGGTGGGGTCAGGAATTGCTCTATCAGGGAAGGCATTGAAAGTATTCTCCCTGAGATGCAGAATGTTTTCTAGAGCTTCCCAAATGAATGAGGAACAAAGTGCAGTAACCACCAAAGAGATGCAGGACGCTGCTCACCAGCAGCCTGGCCACCCTTACCACTAAGGGTAAGCACTTTGCTAGTGCTGTGAGCCTAGCAAAGCAGTGTTTCATTGGATTAGCCTTCTTTCCCACTGACATCTTTGGATCTAATCCCTATAAATGTAAAATCAGACCATTTCTCTTCACAGCACAACAGAGATATTATTTTAATACCTCTGCCCCAAATTTTATTAATCATGTCACTTTTTCCTATCAGAATCTGAATCCCCCATCTTTCATTTTCATGCAGTCTTTTAACTTATTAAAAAAGGGAAGATCACCTCTATCCCGTGCAGAGAGGATGATAGAATACATTTGGTTTGCATCCAGTTTGTGGCCCTCTAAGCTTTACCTCGTGGCTATTCAGGGTAAGCATTTAGAGAAGAAATTATGACTCCGAGGGGGTATGAAAGATGAGCTCTGCTTCTTCTTTAAGATAAAATCAGACCTATGGCAATAGAAGCACTAAAGGACACCATCTTCCCACACCACTTCCCTCTTGTTTCGAACTAGAGTTGCTCCATCCCCTTGTTTTTAATTACTTTATATTTGGATTACAGCCTGTGGGAATGAGGGAGCTAGCTTGATCCTTAGGAAGACGCGCGTCTCATTCTTTTATTCTTTTGGCTATTGGTTTCATTTTGAATAATTAGTTTTTGGACCCTTGCTTTTTACCAAAACCAGAAGGTCCTAAAGCGGTTTCGGGAGAAGCCAGAGGTTTGGATGCCTCCGGTCGTGCGTTGGCGCGACCCCGTTTCCCCGCTTCACAAAGCGCCGCCTGCGTGCCTAGAGCCGCGGGGGCAGCCAGCATCTCTGCCGGGATCCCTGGCGGCAGATGGGCCCGCTCCGGGAGGCCGGCATTGCCTCGGGAGAGCCGGCGGGAGGAGGCCCGGGACGGCCGCAGCATCCCCGAGCCCCGCCGGGCACGGTAGCGCCGGGCTGTGCGCGGGGCCCGGGGCAGCGCGTCACCGCCCCGCGCCGCGCCCATTGGCTGGCGCCGC